>NW_022265638.1:52500-60000 GCF_002021735.2 Oncorhynchus kisutch | reverse complement strand
AAAAAAAAATGCACAAGAATGGATCTATATACAGGAAGTACCAGATCAATGTGGATCTGTATACAGGAAGTACCAGATCAATGTGGATCTATATACAGGAAGTACCATATCAATGTGGATCTATATACAGGAAGTACCAGATCAATGTGGATCTATATACAGGAAGTACCAGATCAATGTGGATCTATATACAGGAAGTACCAGATCAATGTGGATCTATATACAGGAAGTACCAGATCAATGTGGATCTATATACAGGAAGTACCAGATCAATGTGGATCTATATACAGGAAGTACCAGATCAATGTGGATCTATATACAGGAAGTACCAGATCAATGTGGAGCTGTATACAGGAAGTACCAGATCAATGTGGATATGTATACAGTAAGTACCAGATCAATGTGGATCTATATACAGGAAGTACCAGATCAATGTGGATCTATATACAGGAAGTACCAGATCAATGTGGAGCTGTATACAGGAAGTACCAGATCAATGTGGATCTGTATACAGGACGTACCAGATCAATGTGGATCTACATACAGGAAGTACCAGATCAATCAATGTGGAGCTGTATACAGGAAGTACCAGATCAATGTGGATCTGTATACAGGAAGTACCAGATCAATGTGGATCTATATACAGGAAGTGCCAGATCAATGTGGACCTGTATACAGGAAGTACCAGATCAATGTGGATCTGTATACAGGAAGTACCAGATCAATGTGGATCTATATACAGGAAGTACCAGATCAATGTGGATCTATATACAGGAAGTACCAGATCAATGTGGAGCTGTATACAGGAAGTACCAGATCAATGTGGATCTGTATACAGTAAGTACCAGATCAATGTGGATCTATATACAGGAAGTACCAGATCAATGTGGATCTATATACAGGAAGTACCAGATCAATGTGGAGCTGTATACAGGAAGTACCAGATCAATGTGGATCTGTATACAGGACGTACCAGATCAATGTGAGAGCTATATACAGGAAGTACCAGATCAATGTGGAGCTATATACAGGAAGTACCAGTACCAGATCAATGTGGAACTATATACAGGAAGTACCATATCAATGTGGAGCTATATACAGGAAGTGCCAGATCAATGTGGACCTGTATACAGGAAGTACCAGATCAATGTGGATCTGTATACAGGAAGTACCAGATCAATGTGGATCTATATACAGGAAGTACCAGATCAATGTGGATCTATATACAGGAAGTACCAGATCAATGTGGAGCTATATACAGGAAGTGCCAGATCAATGTGAGAGCTATATACAGGAAGTACCAGATCAATGTGGAGCTATATACAGGAAGTACCAGTACCAGATCAATGTGGAACTATATACAGGAAGTACCATATCAATGTGGAGCTATATACAGGAAGTATCAGTACCAGATCAATGTGGAACTATATATAGGAAGTACCATAAATCGGTGTGTATGTGTGTTTGTGTGATGTCGGTATGTGCATGTGTGTGATTGTAGTGTGAGTGAGTCTGGTGTGTATAAAGTATGAGACCTTGTCTCCCTTGGTTTTCTAAGGATGTTTTTGTCCAGCAGCCAAAGGCACAATAGCAACCCATGCTAGTTGTTGCATCTTTAGATCTCCCCTAGCAACCCATGCTAGTTATTGCATCTTTAGGTCTCACCTAGCAACCCATGCTAGTTGTTGCATCTTTAGGTCTCACCTAGCAACCCATGCTAGTTGTTGCATCTTTAGATCTCACCTAGCAACCCATGCTAGTTGTTGCATCTTTAGGTCTCACCTAGCAATCCATGCTAGTTATTGCATCTTTAGATATTTTCCCTACCAACCCATACTATTTAATGCATCTTTAGACCTCCCCTAGCAACCCATGCTAGTTGTTGCATCTTTAGACCTCCCCTAGCAACCCATGCTAATTATTGCAATTTTATATATATTCCCTAGCAACCCATGCTAGTTGTTGCATCTTTAGACCTCCCCTAGCAACCCATGCTAGTTGTTGCATCTTTAGACCTCCCCTAGGAACCCATGCTAGTTATTGCATCTTTAGTGTGTTTCTGTGCGTGTATGGGTGTGTGTGTGTGTCTGTGCGTGTATGGGTGTGTGTGTGTGTATGGGTGTGCGTGTGCGTGTATCTGTGCGTGTGCGTGTATGGGTGTGTGTGTGTGTGTGTGTACAGAGGCTCCTACTACTTCCTTCTAGCAGTGACTGTGGCAGGCAGGCAGGTCTGTGTGGAATCAGAATTTGCGTGTTGGTATCTGACGGCAGCCACCCAATTATCAGCACAGTGAGCACACTGAACGAGAAGCACCTCTCTCTCGGTCTCTCTCCTGTAGGTCTACAACACTGATCCTCTGCACTGATACACTTCCTCTAGTCTACAGACATCAAGGTGTGACTGATATACTTCCTCTAGTCTACAGACATCAAGGTGTGACTGATACACTTCCTCTAGTCTACAGACATCACGGTGTGACTGATACACTTCCTCTAGTCTACAGACGTGATGGTGTGACTGATGTGTGACTGATACACTTCCTTCTAGTCTACAGACATCACATCCCCACACTATGTCTAACACAACAGACAGCAGGTCCAAGACACACAAAGTCCAAGACACACAAAGTCCAAGACACACAAAGTCCCCTAAGACACACAAAGGCCAAGACACACAAAGTCCCCTAGACACACAAAGTCCCCTAGACACACAAAGTCCCCTAAGACACACAAAGTCCCCTAGACACACAAAGGCCAAGACACACAAAGGCCAAGACACACAAAGTCCCCTAGACACACCAAGACACACAAAGTCCCCTAGACACACAAAGTCCCCTAGACACACCAAGACACACAAAGTCCCGTAGAGACACGCGCCAGAAACACTGTGCTTGTACACACACTGCAGACGGTGAGATGTGCTGGACGGCTGAGTGTTACGAGGGGCAGGGATAGAACCGTTTAAAGATGATTGACTTCTCTGTGAGTGTCCTCTTCCTCCATTCGGAGCACTTAGCAGACTACCTCTCAGTCTCCCACAGATGTAGTTAGCAACAGCAGACTCTCTCTCCCACAGACAGGTCACCGGCCGGCCAGCCAGCTCTCCCCTTCGGCAGTAAGGTTCTCACGACTCTCAGAGCTGCCTGCCAATTGGATGCAGCTACGCACTAAGAATGGGCATATTTCTCTCTCTCTCTCTCTCTCTGGCTACCTCTCTCCTCCTGCCTCTGCCTCTCTGGCTGCCTCTCTCTCTCTCCCCTTCTCTCTCTCTGGCTGCCTCTCTATTATACTCTCTCTCTTCCCTTCTCTCTCCTCCTGCCTCTGCCTCTCTCTCTATTCCCTTCTCTCTCCTCCTACCTCTGCCTCTCTCTCTATTCCCTTCTCTCTCCTCCTGCCTCTGCCTCTCTCTCTATTCCCTTCTCTCTCCTCCTGCCTCTGCCTCTCTCTCTATGCCCTTCTCTCTCCTCCTACCTCTGCCTCTCTCTCTATTCCCTTCTCTCTCCTCCTGCCTCTGCCTCTCTCTCTATGCCCTTCTCTCTCCTCCTACCTCTGCCTCTCTCTCTATTCCCTTCTCTCTCCTCCTGCCTCTGCCTCTCTCTCTATTCCCTTCTCTCTCCTCCTGCCTCTGCCTCTCTCTCTATTCCCTTCTCTCTCCTCCTACCTCTGCCTCTCTCTCTATGCCCTTCTCTCTCCTCCTGCCTCTGCCTCTCTCTCTATTCCCTTCTCTCTCCTCCTACCTCTGCCTCTCTCTCTATGCCCTTCTCTCTCCTCCTACCTCTGCCTCTCTCTCTATTCCCTTCTCTCTCCTCCTGCCTCTGCCTCTCTCTCTATTCCCTTCTCTCTCCTCCTGCCTCTGCCTCTCTCTCTATGCTCTTCTCTCTCCTCCTACCTCTGCCTCTCTCTCTAGTCCCTTCTCTCTCCTCCTCCTGCCTCTGCCTCGCTCTCTATTCCCTTCTCTCTCCTCCTACCTCTGCCTCTCTCTCTATGCCCTTCTCTCTCCTCCTGCCTCTGCCTCTCTCTATTCCCTTCTCTCTCCTCCTACCTCTGCCTCTCTCTCTATGCCCTTCTCTCTCCTCCTACCTCTGCCTCTCTCTCTATTCCCTTCTCTCTCCTCCTGCCTCTGCCTCTCTCTCTATTCCCTTCTCTCTCCTCCTGCCTCTGCCTCTCTCTCTATTCCCTTCTCTCTCCTCCTGCCTCTGCCTCTCTCTCTATTCCCTTCTCTCTCCTCCTGCCTCTGCCTCTCTCTCTATGCCCTTCTCTCTCCTCCTACCTCTGCCTCTCTCTCTATTCCCTTCTCTCTCCTCCTGCCTCTGCCTCTCTCTCTATTCCCTTCTCTCTCCTCCTGCCTCTGCCTCTCTCTCTATGCCCTTCTCCTCTCTCCTCCTACCTCTGCCTCTCTCTCTATTCCCTTCTCTCTCCTCCTACCTCTGCCTCTCTCTCTATTCCCTTCTCTCTCCTCCTGCCTCTGCCTCTCTCTCTATGCCCTTCTCTCTCTCCTCCTGCCTCTGCCTCTCTCTCTATTCCCTTCTCTCTCCTCCTGCCTCTGCCTCTCTCTCTCGTTCCCTCTCTCTCTCTGTGTAGTTAGGGCAATGTGATTTGAGGCCAGTGGTGGTGTTTCCATGACTCCACCCCCCTTTTGAAAGGATCTCTGGGTGATGTAGTCGGTGTATTGGGGAGTTAAGAGTGACACGGTGACCTCAACACTGCAGTGGTTCACACGACTCTCTCTGAGAGCTGCTGATGTGTGATCTCTGTCTCCCGTTCAAAACGGTGACCACAGAGGCTCCCTCCTTCTCAAACCCGGCTAGTCTGTCTCACAGTGAGACGTGTGTTTGTGATGTAATAGGAGTCACAACGATGGTCATCACACACAGCAGCTCCCTCCTTCTCAAACCCGGCTAGTCTGTCTCACAGTGAGACGATGGTCATCACACACAGCAGCTCCCTCCTTCTGAAACCTGGCTAGTCTGTCTCACAGTGAGACGTGTGTTTGTGATGTAATAGGAGTCACAACGATGGTCATCACACACAGCAGCTCCCTCCTTCTCAAACCTGGCTAGTCTGTCTCACAGTGAGACGATGGTCATCACACACAGCAGCTCCCTCCTTCTGAAACCCGGCTAGTCTGTCTCACAGTGAGACGATGGTCATCACACACAGCAGCTCCCTCCTTCTCAAACCTGGCTAGTCTGTCTCACAGTGAGACGTGTGTTTGTGATGTAATAGGAGTCACAACGGTGGTCATCACACACAGCAGCTCCCTCCTTCTCAAACCTGGCTAGTCTGTCTCACAGTGAGACGTGTGTTTGTGATGTAATAGGAGTCACAACGATGGTCATCACACACACACCAGCTAGGACTAATTCATTACTATTCCCATACTGCTGAAATGAACAAATACAACCTTCCTTTCTACAGGTCAACTCCTCCATATGGAAATGTATTGCAGTATGACAGGTTATCGATCAGGTTATCGATCAGGTTATCGATCACAGATCAGGTTATTGATCAGGTTATCGGTCAGGTTATTGATCAGGTTATCGATCACAGATCAGGTTATTGATCAGGTTATCGGTCAGGTTATTGATCAGGTTATCGATCAGGTTATCGATCACAGATCAGGTTATCAATCAGGTTATCGATCAGGGTATCGATCACAGATCAGGTTATCGATCACAGATCAGGTTATTGATCAGGTTATCGGTCAGGTTATTGATCAGGTTATCGATCACAGATCAGGTTATCAATCAGGTTATCGATCAGGGTATCGATCACAGATCAGGTTATCGGTCAGGTTATTGATCAGGTTATCGATCAGGTTATCGATCACAGATCAGGTTATCAATCAGGTTATCGATCAGGGTATCGATCACAGATCAGGTTATCGGTCAGGTTATTGATCAGGTTATCGATCAGGTTATCGATCACAGATCAGGTTATCAATCAGGTTATCGATCAGGGTATCGATCACAGATCAGGTTATCGATCAGGTTATTGATCAGGTTATCGATCACAGATCAGGTTATCAATCAGGTTATCGATCAGGGTATCGATCACAGATCAGGTTATCAATCAGGTTATTGATCAGGTTATCGATCACAGATCAGGTTATCAATCAGGTTATCGATCAGGGTATCGATCACAGATCAGGTTATCGATCAGCTATCCTGACATGAATAAAACATCATATATGTGATTCATCTGATATTGATAAAGTATCTGGTTGAAATATGTTCAATACGTTTGATCATTAAACCACCTGAACACACAGTTGCCTAGAAATAGTCCTGTGGTTAGCGAGCTCCATCTGAACTTCCTGCTGGGAACAGGAAGACGGACAGTAACATGATCCACGGTGTCAGCGAGCAACAATTACTACAAACATCATTTAAATTGCTCTCTCTCCCTCCTTCCCTACCTCCCTCTCCCTGCCCCACTCCCCTCCTCCCCATCCTTCCCTCTCCCTCCCTCCTTCCCTACCGCCCTCCCCCCGAGACACCTGTGGTGGACAGAGAGACAGACTCCTGTGGTGGACAGAGAGAGAGAGACTCCTGTGGTGGACAGAGAGAGAGACATGTGGTGGACAGAGAGAGAGAGACACATGTGGTGGACAGAGAGAGAGAGACACATGTGGTGGACAGAGAGAGAGAGACATGTGGTGGACAGAGAGAGAGAGAGACACATGTGGTGGACAGAGAGAGAGAGACACATTTGGTGGACAGAGAGAGAGACACCTGTGGTGGACAGAGAGAGAGAGACACATGTGGTGGACAGAGAGAGAGAGAGAGAGACACCTGTGGTGGATAGAGAGAGAGAGACACATGTGGTGGACAGAGAGAGAGAGAGAGAGAGACACCTGTGGTGGATAGAGAGAGAGAGACACATGTGGTGGACAGAGATAGAGAGACACATGTGGTGGACAGAGATAGATGTGGTGGACAGAGAGAGAGAGAGACATTTGTGGTGGATAGAGAGAGAGAGACACATGTGGTGGACAGAGAGAGAGAGAGACACACATGTGGTGGACAGAGAGAGACACATGTGGTGGACAGAGAGAGAGAGACACCTGTGGTGGACAGAGAGAGAGAGAGAGACATGTGGTGGACAGAGAGAGAGAGAGACACCTGTGGTGGACAGAGAGAGACACACCTGGGGTGGACAGAGAGAGAGACTACTGGGGTGGACAGAGAGAGAGACTACTGGGGTGGACAGAGAGAGAGAGAGAGAGACTTGTGGTGGACAGAGAGAGAGACTAATGGGGTGGACAGAGAGAGAGAGACACTTGTGGTGGACAGAGAGAGAGACTAATGGGGTGGACAGAGAGAGAGAGACACCTTTGGTGGACTGAGAGAGAGACTACTGGGGTGGACAGAGAGAGAGACTACTGGGGTGGACAGAGAGAGAGACCTGTGGTGGACAGAGAGAGAGAGACCTGTGGTGGACAGAGAGAGAGAGAGAGACCTGTGGTGGACAGAGAGAGATAGAGACACCTGTGGTGGAC
>NW_022265638.1:20000-47500 GCF_002021735.2 Oncorhynchus kisutch | reverse complement strand
GTTTACTCTGTAATGTGTCAATGTTGTTGTTGTTTACTCTGTAATGTGTCAATGTTGTTGTTGTTGTTGTTGTTTACTCTGTAATGTGTCAATGTTGTTGTTGTTTACTCTGTAATGTGTCAATGTTGTTGTTGTTGTTGTTTACTGTGTAATGTGTCAATGTTGTTGTTTACTCTTTAACGTGTCAATGTTGTTGTTGTTTACTCTGTAATGTGTCACTGTTGTTGTTGTTTACTCTGTAATGTGTCGGTGTTGTTGTTGTTTACTCTGTAATGTGTTGTTGTTGTTGTTGTTTACTCTGTAATGTGTCAATGTTGTTGTTGTTTACTCTGTAATGTGTCAATGTTGTTGTTGTTGTTTACTCTGTAATGTGTCAATGTTGTTGTTGTTATTTACTCTGTAATGTGCCAATGTTGTTGTTGTTGTTTACTCTGTAATGTGTCGGTGTGTGAAGAGAAAACACTTTTTCAAAACTCTAAACCGACTTTTCCCCCAAGGTGGCGTACCGCAAATACATGACAGTACCCGCTCGGCGCTCCATCCCCAACGTCACCAAGAGCACAGGGGTCCAGACCTCCCCGGACCTCAGGAGCCGTTACAAGACCTTTCCCATGGAGAGGAAGAAGGGCCACAGCCACACCAAGCAAGTGGAGAGAGACAAGGGCCACAACAATGGGTTTGTCATCGACGTCAAGCACTCCAGAGCTGTGGACCGTTTAGGGGACAGGGGAGCCTGCGGTGGAGGAGGAGGAGGAGGAGCAGGAGGAGTACAGAGAACCAGAGCTGTGGACCGTTTAGGGGACAGGGGAGCCTGCGGTGGAGGAGGAGGAGGAGGAGCAGGAGGAGCAGGAGGAGTACAGAGAACCAGAGCTGTGGACCGTTTAGGGGACAGGGGAGCCTGCGGTGGTGGTGGAGGAGGAGGAGGAGGAGTACAGAGAACCAGAGCCTTGTTGCATACTACGGAGTGCATGGCTACGGTGGAGAAGCACTGTACAGACGACGTCCTCTACTCTGACTGTCTGATGCTCACAGACGGCCCCTCTCCCTCCAACACGCCCGACTCCAACCCACAGGCCACCGACTATCAGATCTGCAACATCGAATCAAACCCACAGGCCACCGATTACCAGATCTGCAGCATCGACTCCAACCCACAGGCCACCGACTACCAGATCTGCAGCATCGAATCAAACCCCCTGGAAGGATTAGAACACAGGGAACTGGACTCCTCGGACCGTCCGGCCGGTAAACGGCAGCTGCTCCACTCGGAGGAGCCAGGCTCTAGCAGGACTCTGCCGGGGGACATGAGAGGGTCTTCCTCAGCCTCCAAGGTGACCGGCCCCATCTCCTGGAACTCTCTGACCCAGGTGGAGTGTCTGGAGAGCCCGACAGCACGGAGCAAACGAATGAAGGGACTGGAGCTCAATGGACTACAGTCTCAGACTCTCCCGCGGGCCGCTGGCTGCACTACTCAGGCACAGTGTCATGAACCGGCAACGTTCTCATCACAGACGTTCTCGCCACAGACGCTGTCAGCCCGGACCACGGGGGAGGCGCTGGGCTGTAGGAGTAGCGGGGTCGAACCAGCGACCGTAGCGACTGCGGGGGGAGTTAACCCCGGGGGGGCCTGTAAGCAGATAGTACCAGTACTGACTCAGAAAGGGGAGGGAGGAGAGGACGTGAAATCACAGCTTCAGGCCATGGAGAACCTGATCTCCTCCAGCCAGGAGACCATCAAGGTCCTACTGGGAGTTATACAGGAGCTGGAGAAGGGAGAGGCCCACAGAGAGGGGTAAGGAGACTATACTATCACTATCTATCTGATGTGTGGGTCCTACAACCTACTGGGAGTTATACAGGAGCTGGAGAAGGGAGAGGCCCACACTACATAGACTGGGTAGTGACGGTGATCAGGGGACTAGTTATACTAGTTAACATGAGAGACTGGGTAGTGACGTTGATCAGGGGACTAGTTATACTAGTTAACATGAGAGACTGGGTAGTGACGGTGATCAGGGGACTAGTTATACTAGTTAACATGAGAGACTGGGTAGTGACGGTGATCAGGGGACTAGTTATACTAGTTAACATGAGAGACTGGGTAGTGACGGTGATCAGGGGACTAGTTATACTAGTTAACATGAGAGACTGGGTAGTGACGGTGATCAGGGGACTAGTTATACTAGTTAACATGAGAGACTGGGTAGTGACGGTGATCAGGGGACTAGTTATACTAGTTAACATGAGAGACTGGGTAGTGACGGTGATCAGGGGACTAGTTATACTAGTTAACATGAGAGACTGGGTAGTGACGGTGATCAGGGGACTAGTTATACTAGTTAACATGAGAGACTGGGTAGTGACGGTGATCAGGGGACTAGTTATACTAGTTAACATGAGAGACTGGGTAGTGACGGTGATCAGGGGACTAGTTATACTAGTTAACATGAGAGACTGGGTAGTGACGGTGATCAGGGGACTAGTTATACTAGTTAACATGAGAGACTGGGTAGTGACGGTGATCAGGGGACTAGTTATACTAGTTAACATGAGAGACTGGGTAGTGACGGTGATCAGGGGACTAGTTATACTAGTTAACATGAGAGACTGGGTAGTGATGTGTTGCTGTAATATGTAAGTGGAACTACTTCAGATGGTGTCCAATATCTTGTCCAACTGTCTGTATATCTGAAACGAATCAACGCTCTAGAATATACCCTCCTAGCCAATCAGCATGGAGTATTGAACTGTCTGTATATCTGAAACAAATCAACGCTCTAGAATATACCCTCCTAGCCAATCAGCATGGAGTAATGAGCAACGCTGTAGTATAAGTGCGAGAGGAACCATGGAAGACCCAGCAGCATCACATTATGAATCACTCAGATATGATGAATCCTGTGGTCATGGTGTGTTTCACATACAGTAGAAAAGCCAGTGAGATGACCGTGGAATACCGGAGCTCTGATTCAGATCTACTAGACTAGTCCATCTAGGTTGTATTGGTGGAATACCGGAGCTCTGATTCAGATCTACTAGACTAGTCCATCTAGGTTGTATTGGTGGAATACCGGAGCTCTGATTCAGAACTACTAGACTAGTCCATCTAGGTTGTATTGGTAGAGCTCTGATTCAGAACTACTAGACTAGTCCCTCTAGGTTGTATTGGTAGAGCTCTGATTCAGAACTACTAGACTAGTCCCTCTAGGTTGTATTGGTAGAGCTCTGATTCAGATCTACTAGACTAGTCCATCTAGGTTGTATTGGTGGAATAGTGGAGCTCTGATTCAGAACTACTAGACTAGTCCATCTAGGTTGTATTGGTAGAGCTCTGATTCAGAACTACTAGACTAGTCCATCTAGGTTGTATTGGTAGAGCTCTGATTCAGAACTACTAGACTAGTCCCTCTAGGTTGTATTTATTGAAGACAATGGAACAGAACAGCAGATAAAAGGGATGAGGAAGTCCCCTTATAGGAGGTCTGTTCAGCACACGTTCCCTGTCATACTGATCTTTAGAGAATAACATCCAAACAAACCCAAGGGTACTAAATGGGATGGGGGTGGACAACGACAACAGTCTAGCATCTATCTAGCCACTATCTGTCACAGAGAAGTCAGAGTACTAAATGGGCTCTTTAAAAAAGGACCATATCCTTCCTGGGGGGGGATTTTCTCTAGATATCAACAACAAACTGGAGCAATTCTACTTGAGGACCAACCAATCATCTGGCTCAATTGGTCCGAAGTGGTTTGACGAGCCAGTCAGGTGATATCATGTAATCACAACAACAGGGTGTTTTATTGAGCCACTGCTTCAGATCCATCATGACAATTCACTACAGGAAAACAAAACCCCCTCTCTTCAGTTCTTATTAGCTGGCTGTCCTACAGTGCTGAGATGACAGGACAATACCGTGTGTGTGTGTGTGTGTGTGTGTGTGTGTGTGTGTATCTGTGTGTGTGTGAGAGAGAGAGAGAGAGAAAGAGACACTTAGGTGATATGTGTGTGTGTGTGTGTGTGTGTGTGTGTGTGTGACAGAGACACTTGTGCGTGTGACACAACAATTGGCTGCAGTCCAGGAAGGTGATTAAAACAAACAAATCTCCTCCCAAAATGACTTAATTACTTCCCTTAGCAGATGACTAGCTAGATACAGAGCTAGACAGGCTCTACATGTTAGTGGCAGCTCTGTGTGTGTGTGTGTCTGTGTGTGTGTCTGTGTGTGAGAGAAGCGTGCTCCTCAGCCTTAAGTGTCCCTCATTAGCTTCTGAGATGGAGCGATCAGATAAGACACTCGAGGAAGGTGTCGTCACGTGTATTTGTAAAGCAGAGGTCCTCTGAGTTGGCGCCAGGTACGGGCTGAATAAGGAGGAAGTGGTCGTAGCTGAGCAAGGAGAGGTCCTCTGAGTTGGCGCCAGGTACGGTCTGAATAAGGAGGAGGTGGTCGTAGCTGAGCAAGGAGAGGTCCTCTGAGTTGGCGCCAGGTACGGTCTGAATAAGGAGGAAGTGGTCGTAGCTGAGTAAGGAAAGGTCCTCTGAGTTGGCGCCAGGTACGGTCTGAATAAGGAGGAAGTGGTCGTAGCTGAGCAAGGAAAGGTCCTCTGAGTTGGTGCCATGTACGGATTGAATAAGGAGGAAGTGGTCGTAGCTGAGCAAGGAGAGGTCCTCTGAGTTGGCGCCAGGTACGGTCTGAATAAGGAGGAAGTGGTCGTAGCTGAGCAAGGAGAGGTCCTCTGAGTTGGCGCCAGGTACGGTCTGAATAAGGAGGAAGTGGTCGTAGCTGAGCAAGGAGAGGTCCTCTGAGTTGGCGCCAGGTACGGTCTGAATAAGGAGGAAGTGGTCGTAGCTGAGTAAGGAAAGGTCCTCTGAGTTGGTGCCAGGTACGGTCTGAATAAGGAGGAAGTGGTCGTAGCTGAGCAAGGAGAGGTCCTCTGAGTTGGCGCCAGGTACGGTCTGAATAAGGAGGAAGTGGTCGTAGCTGAGCAAGGAAAGGTCCTCTGAGTTGGTGCCAGGTACGGGCTGAATAAGGAGGAAGTGGTCGTAGCTGAGCAAGGAGAGGTCCTCTGAGTTGGCGCCAGGTACGGTCTGAATAAGGAGGAAGTGGTCGTAGCTGAGCAAGGAGAGGTCCTCTGAGTTGGCGCCAGGTACGGTCTGAATAAGGAGGAAGTGGTCGTAGCTGAGCAAGGAGAGGTCCTCTGAGTTGGCGCCAGGTACCGTCTGAATAAGGAGGAAGTGGTCGTAGCTGAGCAAGGAGAGGTCCTCTGAGTTGGTGCCAGGTACGGTCTGAATAAGGAGGAAGTGGTCGTAGCTGAGCAAGGAAAGGTCCTCTGAGTTGGCGCCAGGTACGGTCTGAATAAGGAGGAAGTGGTCGTAGCTGAGCAAGGAGAGGTCCTCTGAGTTGGCGCCAGGTACGGTCTGAATAAGGAGGAAGTGGTCGTAGCTGAGTAAGGAAAGGTCCTCTGAGTTGGTGCCAGGTACGGTCTGAATAAGGAGGAAGTGGTCGTAGCTGAGCAAGGAGAGGTCCTCTGAGTTGGCGCCAGGTACGGTCTGAATAAGGAGGAAGTGGTCGTAGCTGAGCAAGGAGAGGTCCTCTGAGTTGGCGCCAGGTACGGTCTGAATAAGGAGGAAGTGGTCGTAGCTGAGCAAGGAAAGGTCCTCTGAGTTGGTGCCAGGTACGGGCTGAATAAGGAGGAAGTGGTCGTAGCTGAGCAAGGAGAGGTCCTCTGAGTTGGCGCCAGGTACGGTCTGAATAAGGAGGAAGTGGTCGTAGCTGAGCAAGGAGAGGTCCTCTGAGTTGGCGCCAGGTACGGTCTGAATAAGGAGGAAGTGGTCGTAGCTGAGCAAGGAGAGGTCCTCTGAGTTGGCGCCAGGTACGGTCTGAATAAGGAGGAAGTGGTCGTAGCTGAGCAAGGAGAGGTCCTCTGAGTTGGTGCCAGGTACGGTCTGAATAAGGAGGAAGTGGTCGTAGCTGAGCAAGCAGAGAGACGTCCTTTACACCTGAGCTAAAGGCAGTTGACCCTCGTGCTTAGCAGGATGTCATGGAAGAACCATTACCTTATCATTACCCTTCATAGATACATTATCTCCAGCAGTAATATGAGGAAGCGGTTAGTCCACTCGACACTGAAAGTGAGGGACGTGACATCGCCACGAGCCGCAGGATGAACCTCAGATACGACGACAATGGTAAAAAAATACAAATTAAATTAGAGGTATCATTATTTAACGAGGCTGGTCAGTTAAGAACAAACTCATATTTATAATGACGGCCTACCCCCGGCCAAACCATAACCCGGACGACACTGGGCGTGGGACTCCCAATCATGGCCCGGTTGTGATACAGCCTGGATTCGAACCAGGGTGTCTGTAGTAACGCCTCTAGCACTGAGATGCAGTGTATTAGACCGCGGTGATACGGCCTGGATTCGAACCAGGGTGTCTGTAGTAACGCCTCTAGCACTGAGATGCAGTATATTAGACCGCTGTGATACGGCCTGGATTCGAACCAGGGTGTCTGTAGTGATGCCTCTAGCACTGAGATGCAGTGTATTAGACCACGGTGATACGGCCTGGATTCGAACCAGGGTGTCTGTAGTGACGCCTCTAGTACTGAGATGCGGTGTATTAGACCGCTGTGATACGGCCTGGATTCGAACCAGGGTGTCTGTAGTAACGCCTCTAGCACTGAGATGCAGTGCAGTAGACCGCTGTGCCACTCGGGAGCCATGAAGACCTCGACACTTGACTATTTCGTATGACTCATGTAGCAGTAGTATCTAGTACAACGTAGTAACTATAGCCTGGCTTTCATTCACTGGCAGAAGTACTGAAATAAATAACTCTATGTATTCTGAACATTACATGATACTAGGACCAACAACATGGATTCAAAATGGCTTCCCAAGTTTCATCAGTGTATTGTTTTGTTACTAATTAACGGGAAAATATGGCCGTTATTTAAATTTCTTGAAACGTTTCTGTTTTGGATGATGAGGTTAAAAAAAATCCGGACAACGACTATGGTTAGGCTCTCTCATGTGCTGCGGTAAACTGGTATATGACATTGAGTTGTAAACATACATTGAGTTGTAAACATACATTGAGTTGTAAACCTACATTGAGTTGTAAACCTACATAGAGTTGTAAACCTACATAGAGTTGTAAACCTACATAGAGTTGTAAACCTACATAGAGTTGTAAACCTACATAGAGTTGTAAACCTACATAGAGTTGTAAACCTACATAGAGTTGTAAACCTACATAGAGTTGTAAACCTACATAGAGTTGTAAACGTCCATTGAGTTGTAAACGTCCATTGAGTTGTAAACATACATTGAGTTGTAAACCTACATAGAGTTGTAAACATACATAGAGTTGTAAACATACATAGAGTTGTAAACCTACATAGAGTTGTAAACATACATTGAGTTGTAAACATACATTGAGTTGTAAACATACATTGAGTTGTAAACGTCCATTGAGTTGTAAACGTCCATTGAGTTGTAAACATACATTGAGTTGTAAACCTACATTGAGTAATGTAAACCTACATTGAGTTGTAAACATACATTGAGTTGTAAACATACATTGAGTAATGTAAACCTACATTGAGTTGTAAACATACATTGAGTAATGTAAACCTACATTGAGTTGTAAACGTACATTGAGTTGTAAACATACATTGAGTAATGTAAACCTACATTGAGTTGTAAACATACATTGAGTTGTAAACATACATTGAGTTGTAAACCTACATTGAGTTGTAAACCTACATTGAGTTGTAAACGTACATTGAGTTGTAAACGTACATTGAGTTGTAAACGTACATTGAGTTGTAAACGTACATTGAGTTGTAAACCTACATTGAGTTGTAAACGTACATTGAGTTGTAAACATACATTGAGTAATGTAAACCTACATTGAGTTGTAAACGTACATTGAGTTGTAAACGTACATTGAGTTGTAAACGTACATTGAGTTGTAAACGTACATTGAGTTGTAAACGTACATTGAGTTGTAAACATACATTGAGTTGTAAACCTACATTGAGTAATGTAAACATACATTGAGTTGTAAACGTACATTGAGTTGTAAACGTACATTGAGTTGTAAACCTACATTGAGTAATGTAAACGTCTGATACCGAGTCGAACAGCTGGTAGAATGTGGATAGACTGTCTCCTGTCCAATGGGGTTTTTAAATCACAGCAGATAGATTGTTTTTTCTTCTCCACAACCCCAAAGCAGAGATTCTAATGTTTGTGTCGTCACGCTACGTTAGCAACACAGTCCCGCTCTGTCAGAAATGTCAGCAGTCCAAACAGGAACAGCCCAGGGCTGTTAGGTGAACATGTTACATCTACGCTCGCATGGCGTAACATCCATTCCTCATGTAAGTCAATGTGTCAAAGTGCATTTAGTCTGGAGACGTTTGCCCTTTAGACGTGATGTGTAATGTTCTGCTGAAAAACCATGTCGCACGTGATAAAACAGTAGAGAAACTGGGAGGCCATGATTACACATGATAAAACAGTAGAGAAACTGGGAGGCCATGATTACACATGATAAAACAGTAGAGAAACTGGGAGGCCATGATTACACATGATAAAACAGTAGAGAAACTGGGACAGGAAACAAATGGAACATGTATATTTCACAGACAACGACATGTCAGAAGCAAGGGAAAGAGAAAGTGACGGCCGAGACATTGACAGTGTTTCTCCTAAAGGAGAAAAGAGACAAGGTACACTATATATACAGCAGTATGGGAACGCCCCTTCAAATGAGTCGATTCGGCTATTTCAGCCATACCCGTGGGTGACAGGGGTATAAAATCGAGCACACAGCCATGCAATCTCCATAGACAAACATTGTCAATAGAACGGCCTTACTGAAGAGCTCAGTGACTTTCAACGTGGCACTGTCATAGGATGCCACCTTTCCAACAATTCAGTTCGTCAAATTTCTACCCGGTCAACTGTAAGTGCTGTTATTGTGAAGAGATAACGTCTAGGAGCAACAACGGCTCAGACGTGAAGTGGTAGGCCACACAGGCTCACAGAACGCGACTGCCCGAGTGCTCAAACGCACCGTGCGTAAAAATCGTCTGTCCTCGGTTTCAACACTCACTACCGAGTTCCAAACTGCCTCTGGAAGCAACGTCAGCACAATAACTGTTAGTCGGGAGCTTCATGAAATGGGTTTCCATGGCCGAGCAGCCGCACACAAGCCTAAGATCACCATGCAATGCCAAGCGTCGGCTGGAGTGGTGTAAAGTTCACAGCCATTGGACTCTGGAGCAGTGGAAACGCGTTCTCTGGAGTGATGAATCACGATTCACCATCTGACAGTCCGACAGACAAATCTGGGTTTGGCGGATTCCAGGAGAACGCTACCTGCCACAATGCGTAGTGCCAACTGTAACGTTTGGCGGAGGATTAATAATGTTCTGGGGCTGTTTTTTCTGGTTTGGGCCCCTTATTTCCAGTGAAGAGAAATCTTAACGCTACAGCATACAATGACCTTCTAGATGATTCCGTTCTTCCAACGTTGTGGCAGCAGTTTGTGGAAGGCCCTTTCCTGTTTCAGCATGACAATGCCCCCGTGCACAAAGCGAGGTCCATACAGAAATGGTTTGTTGAGATCTGTGTGTAAGAACTTGACTGGCCTGCACAGAGCCCTGACCTCAACCCTATCAAACACATTTGGGCCTAATCTCCCAACATCAGTGCCCCAGACCTCACTAATGCTCTTGTGGCTGAATGGAAGCAAGTCCCTGCAGCAATGTTCCAACATCTAGTGGAAAGCCTTCCCAGAAGAGTGGAGGCTGTTATAGCAGCAATGTTCCAACATCTAGTGGAGAGCCTTCCCAGAAGAGTGGAGGCTGTTATAGCAGCAATGTTCCAACATCTAGTGGAAAGCCTTCCCAGAAGAGTGGAGGCTGTTATAGCAGCAATGTTCCAACATCTAGTGGAAAGCCTTCCCAGAAGAGTGGAGGCTGTTATAGCAGCAATGTTCCAACATCTAGTGGAAAGCCTTCCCAGAAGAGTGGAGGCTGTTATAGCAGCAATGTTCCAACATCTAGTGGAAAGCCTTCCCAGAAGAGTGGAGGCTGTTATAGCAGCAATGTTCCAACATCTAGTGGAAAGCCTTCCCAGAAGAGTGGAGGCTGTTATAGCAGCAATGTTCCAACATCTAGTGGAAAGCCTTCCCAGAAGAGTGGAGGCTGTTATAGCAGCAATGTTCCAACATCTAGTGGAAAGCCTTCCCAGAAGAGTGGAGGCTGTTATAGCAGCAATGTTCCAACATCTAGTGGAAAGCCTTCCCAGAAGAGTGGAGGCTGTTATAGCAGCAATGTTCCAACATCTAGTGGAAAGCCTTCCCAGAAGAGTGGAGGCTGTTATAGCAGCAATGTTCCAACATCTAGTGGAAAGCCTTCCCAGAAGAGTGGAGGCTGTTATAGCAGCAATGTTCCAACATCTAGTGGAAAGCCTTCCCAGCAGAGTGGAGGCTGTTATAGCAGCAGAGGGGAGACCAACTCCATATTAATGCTCATGATTTTGGAATGAGATATTAGACGAGCAGGTGAACAAATATTATTGGTCATGTAGAGTATGTTAGATATTCCCTGACAACAGTATGTGATTGGTTCTTACACATAAGAACGGATCCTAAAATAGCTGTTGTCCACGACAGAGACCCAACTCTGTGTGCCAGAGAGAGAGAGAGAGAGAGCGAGAGCGAGAGCGAGAGAGAGAGAGAGAGAGAGAGAGAGAGAGAGAGATTCCTCAATTGTCTCCTTAACTCAGGGAGATGCATGTTTAGGTCTCTCCTATACGGTTCATTATTCAGACGATCTATACAGGACCTTGCCAGGTCGCTGGGGAGATAAGGAGGAGGGGTGGAGAGGGGAAGGAGGTGGAGGACATGGCTCGCCTTTGAGGAAAAGTGTATGCCTGGTGGCGGCCCTGCCAAGATCCGCCCTGATGTCATCTCAGACATCCCAAGAGCACAGCTGTGGCCGGGGCATGCAGAGTGGTGTGTGTGTGTGTGTGTGTGTGTGTGGTGCCTGCCTACGCATGTGAGGCCGGGCTACCTAATGTATATCACCTGTGTCTGAAAGGAAGAGCTGTGACTAAACTGTATATCACCTGTGTCTGACAGGAAGAGCTGTGACTAAACTGTATATCACCTGTGTCTGAAAGGAAGAGCTGTGACTAAACTGTATATCACCTGTGTCTGACAGGAAGAGCTGTGACTAAACTGTTTTTCACCTGTGTCTGACAGGAAGAACTGTGACTAAACTGTATATCACCTGTGTCTGACAGGAAGAGCTGTGACTAAACTGTATATCACCTGTGTCTGACAGGAAGAGCTGTGACTAAACTGTATATCACCTGTGTCTGACAGGAAGAGCTGTGACTAAACTGTATATCACCTGTGTCTGACAAGAAGAGCTGTGACTAAACTGTATATCACCTGTGTCTGACAGGAATAGCTGTGACTAGACTGTATATCACCTGTGTCTGACAGGAAGAGCTGTGACTAGACTGTATATCACCTGTGTCTGACAGGAAGAGCTGTGACTAGACTGTATATCACCTGTGTCTGACAGGAAGAGCTGTGACTAGACTGTATATCACCTGTGTCTGACAAGAAGAGCTGTGACTAAACTGTATATCACCTGTGTCTGACAGGAAGAGCTGTGACTAGACTGTATATCACCTGTGTCTGACAGGAAGAGCTGTGACTAGACTGTATATCACCTGTGTCTGACAGGAAGAGCTGTGACTAGACTGTATATCACCTGTGTCTGACAGGAAGAGCTGTGACTAGACTGTATATCACCTGTGTCTGACAAGAAGAGCTGTGACTAAACTGTATATCACCTGTGTCTGACAGGAAGAGCTGTGACTAGACTGTATATCGCCTGTGTCTGACAGGAAGAGCTGTGACTAGACTGTATATCACCTGTGTCCGACAGGAAGAGCTGTGACTAGACTGTATATTGCCAGGGCAGCATGTGTATAAGTATACTGTTCATTTGATTTCAACTCCTCTAGTTAGGGGACCAATAGCGGTTCTGGACCGGTTCCCTGACTGACATTGTTGTGTACAGAGCGCTCTGTGAACTGCACAATGTCAATTGCTTTACAGTCAGCGAAACAGCTGAGTCTCCCTGTTCAGCTGGCGCTGGCCGCCAGGAGCTGAGACGGAGTGGGAGATCTGCCATCTCATTTGCATAGGGAGTGACGTGCAACATTTTCTGGCCAAATCGATTTCCTCTGGACGTGAGTCCCACGTGTCATATTAAAGAGGAGGGCAGCAGTATCGGTCTCATCTCACTGGGATGTTCTCACCACAGATTTTAAACTTTCAACATGGAACAAAAAGAATAATAGTAATTCAGTAGAATTGAACCAAAACCACTTTCTCTTGGTCACAGAGGGATGAAATCACTTCACGCTTAAAGCTTGTAACAAGTCTTCAGAGGACAGAACATTCTCTGTCCTCAGTTCTATGAGAGAGATGTGAAGGAGAGAGAGAACAGAGAGAGATGTGAAGGAGAGAGAGAATAGAGAGAGATGTGAAGGAGAGAGAGAACAGAGAGAGAGATAGACGTGAATGAGAGAGAGAACAGAGAGAGATGTGAAGGAGAGAGAGAACAGAGAGAGAGATAGACGTGAAGGAGAGAGAGAACAGAGAGAGAGATGTGAAGGAGAGAGAGAATAGAGAGAGATGAAGGAGAGAGATAAATGTGAAGGAGAGAGAGAACAGAGAGAGAGATGTGAAGGAGAGAGAGAGAGAGAGAGAGATGTGAAGGAGAGAGAACAGAGAGAGAGGTGAAGGAGAGAGAGAACAGAGAGAGAGATAGACGTGAAGGAGAGAGAGAACAGAGAGAGATGTGAAGGAGAGAGAGAATAGAGAGAGATGAAGGAGAGAGATAAATGTGAAGGAGAGAGAGAAGAGAGAGAGATGTGAAGGAGAGAGAGAGAGATGTGAAGGAGAGAGAGAACAGAGAGAGATGTGAAGGAGAGAGAGAACAGAGAGAGATGTGAAGGAGAGAGCGAACAGAGAGAGATGTGAAGGAGAGAGCGAACAGAGAGAGATGTGAAGGAGAGAGCGAACAGAGAGAGATGTGAAGGAGAGAGAGAACAGAGAGAGATATAGATGTGAAGGAGAGAGATAGATGTGAAGGAGAGCGAGAGAGATAGAGAGAGAGATGAAGGAGAGCGAGAGAGAGATGTGAAGGAGATCGAGAGAGAGATGTGAAGGAGAGCAAGAGAGAGAGATGTGAAGGAGAGCAAGAGAGAGAGATGTGAAGGATAGCGAGAGAGAGAGATGTGAAGGAGAGCGAGAGAGAGATGTGAAGGAGAGAGAGTGAGAGATGTGATGGAGAGAGAGACGAAGGAGAGAGAGTGAGAGATGTGATGGAGAGAGATGTGAAGGAGAGAGAGAGAGATGTGAAGGAGAGAGAGAGAGATGTGAAGGAGAGAGATGTGAAGGAGAGAGAGATGTGAAGGAGAGAGAGAGAGATGTGAAGGAGAGAGAGAGTAAGATGAGGCAGTGGCCTGGACACCCCATCAACACTATCCATCTCTCCATCTGGGCAGTTTATTGAAGGGACCATATTCTTACACTCTCTCTCTGAGATAGACACACACACACTCTCTCTCTGAGATAGACACACACACACTCTCTCTCTGAGATAGACACACACACACACTCTCTCTCTGAGATAGACACACACACACTCTCTCTCTGAGATAGACACACTCTCTCTCTGAGATAGACACACACACACTCTCTCTCTGAGATAGACACACTCACAAACCAGCGGACAGGAAAGTAGACTTACGCCGAGGTCGGGCTGCACGAAGGGGCAAAATAATTCATAGGACCTTTTGGATCAAATATAGGCGATTTTTCTTGCAATTCTATAACAGAACAGTTGGATAAAACTGTTGGAATCCTAGAACTAGAATGATCATTCTCATTTGACGGTGGGAATACAGAGGGCCCGAGGAATGCAGTTTTGTCGGCATGACAACGAATGAAAAGGGGACTAAGCACACTGGACAATAATAGAAACACAACATGTAGAGTGTTGGTCACATGTTTCATGAGCTGAAATAAAAAGACCCCAGAAATGTTCCATGAGCATAAAAATCTTATTTCTCTCAAATGTTGGGCACAAATTTGTTTACATGCCTGTTAGTGAGCATTTCTCCTGTGGCAAGATAATCTATCCACTTGACATGTGTGGCATATCAAGAATCTGATTAAACAGCATGGTCACTACACAGGTGCACCTTGTGCTGGGGACAATAAAACACCACTAAAATGTACAGTTTTATCAAACAACAAAATGTCACTTGTCTCAAGTTGAGGGAATGACATGCTGACTGCAGGACTGTCCAGCAGAACTTTTGCCAGATAATTACGTGTTCATTTCTCTACCATAAGCTGCCTAACTGCCTTAGCTCAGTCAGCTCAGGTCAGTCAGGTCCACTCAGGTCCAGCCAGCTCAGTCAGGTCCAGTCAGGTCCAGCCAGCTCAGTCAGGTTCGGCCAGCTCAGTCAGGTCCAGTCAGGTCCAGTCAGCTCAAGTCAGGTCCAGTCAGCTCAAGTCAGGTCCGGTCAGGTCCAGTCAGGTCAGGTCCAGTCAGGTCAGGTCCAGTCAGGTCCAGTCAGCTCCGTCAGGTCCAGTCAGCTCTGTCAGGTCCAGTCAGGTCAGGTCAGGTCCAGTCAGCTCTGTCAGGTCCAGTCAGGTCCAGTCAGGTCAGGTCAGGTCAGGTCCAGTCAGGTCAGGTCAGGTCCAGTCAGGTCCAGTCATAACATGTAAAAGTATGAAATGAGTGTTACAGACGGCTCAGTGTCGTCTCAAAAATATCGCAGCCTTTTTTTTTCGATTTGGAAAGAGTGTGCATGTCCATATCGCAATTTAGATTAAAATGTAATTAATGGTGGAGCTCTACAACACCTCTTTAATTCTTACTGGTGCTCTGACAACGGTCTGCTCAGGAAGCATGACGCCGCAGCCTGGGAGAGAGAGAGAGGAACTAACAAGGCTCTGTGTGTGTGTGTGTGTGTGTGTGTGTGTGTGTGTGTGTGTGTGTGTTCGAGATGGAGCGTATGCTTTCCACCAGTCCTCCCCCATAATGTCATCGTCGAAGTGAATTCGCCGGCACCCACTACACGTACCGTCGTCATGGTAACGGACTCTGCGGACTCTGCGTTACACGTCAGCATACAGTATCAACGTCCCGAACCGATTAGCTTCAGATCAATACGTGTTTTACATAATAGAGATATAACGTCATGGATCAATAAAACTAATAACATGTGAGAGGAACTCACTGTCAATCAATATCCTGAACCAATCTAAAGAATATTACCACTAGACCATCCAATAAGAAGTCTGTCTGTCTGTCTGTCTGTCTGTCTGTCTCTCTAACTCACTGTCAATCAATATCCTGAACCAATCTAAAGAATATTACCACTAGACCATCCAATAAGAAGTCAGTCTGTCTGTCTGTCTGTCTGCCTGTAACATGTGAGAGGAACTCACTGTCAATCAATATCCTGAACCAATCTAAAGAATATTACTACTAGACCATCCAATAAGAAGTCTGTCTGTCTGTCTCTCTAACTCACTGTCAATCAATATCCTGAACCAATCTAAAGAATATTACCACTAGACCATCCAATAAGAAGTCTGTCTGTCTGTCTGTCTCTCTAACTCACTGTCAATCAATATCCTGAACCAATCTAAAGAATATTACCACTAGACCATCCAATAAGAAGTCTGTCTGTCTGTCTGTCTCTCTAACTCACTGTCAATCAATATCCTGAACCAATCTAAAGAATATTACCACTAGACCATCCAATAAGAAGTCTGTCTGTCTGTCTGTCTCTCTAACTCACTGTCAATCAATATCCTGAACCAATCTAAAGAATATTACCACTAGACCATCCAATAAGAAGTCTGTCTGTCTGTCTGTCTCTCTAACTCACTGTCAATCAATATCCTGAACCAATCTAAAGAATATTACCACTAGACCATCCAATAAGAAGTCTGTCTGTCTGTCTGTCTCTCTAACTCACTGTCAATCAATATCCTGAACCAATCTAAAGAATATTACCACTAGACCATCCAATAAGAAGTCTGTCTGTCTGTCTGTCTCTCTAACTCACTGTCAATCAATATCCTGAACCAATCTAAAGAATATTACCACTAGACCATCCAATAAGAAGTCTGTCTGTCTGTCTGTCTCTCTAACTCACTGTCAATCAATATCCTGAACCAATCTAAAGAATATTACCACTAGACCATCCAATAAGAAGTCTGTCTGTCTGTCTGTCTCTCTAACTCACTGTCAATCAATATCCTGAACCAATCTAAAGAATATTACCACTAGACCATCCAATAAGAAGTCTGTCTGTCTGTCTGTCTCTCTAACTCACTGTCAATCAATATCCTGAACCAATCTAAAGAATATTACCACTAGACCATCCAATAAGAAGTCTGTCTGTCTGTCTGTCTCTCTAACTCACTGTCAATCAATATCCTGAACCAATCTAAAGAATATTACCACTAGACCATCCAATAAGAAGTCTGTCTGTCTGTCTGTCTCTCTAACTCACTGTCAATCAATATCCTGAACCAATCTAAAGAATATTACCACTAGACCATCCAATAAGAAGTCTGTCTGTCTGTCTGTCTCTCTAACTCACTGTCAATCAATATCCTGAACCAATCTAAAGAATATTACCACTAGACCATCCAATAAGAAGTCTGTCTGTCTGTCTGTCTCTCTAACTCACTGTCAATCAATATCCTGAACCAATCTAAAGAATATTACCACTAGACCATCCAATAAGAAGTCTGTCTGTCTGTCTGTCTCTCTAACTCACTGTCAATCAATATCCTGAACCAATCTAAAGAATATTACCACTAGACCATCCAATAAGAAGTCTGTCTGTCTGTCTGTCTCTCTAACTCACTGTCAATCAATATCCTGAACCAATCTAAAGAATATTACCACTAGACCATCCAATAAGAAGTCTGTCTGTCTGTCTGTCTCTCTAACTCACTGTCAATCAATATCCTGAACCAATCTAAAGAATATTACCACTAGACCATCCAATAAGAAGTCTGTCTGTCTGTCTGTCTCTCTAACTCACTGTCAATCAATATCCTGAACCAATCTAAAGAATATTACCACTAGACCATCCAATAAGAAGTCTGTCTGTCTGTCTGTCTCTCTAACTCACTGTCAATCAATATCCTGAACCAATCTAAAGAATATTACCACTAGACCATCCAATAAGAAGTCTGTCTGTCTGTCTGTCTCTCTAACTCACTGTCAATCAATATCCTGAACCAATCTAAAGAATATTACCACTAGACCATCCAATAAGAAGTCTGTCTGTCTGTCTGTCTCTCTAACTCACTGTCAATCAATATCCTGAACCAATCTAAAGAATATTACCACTAGACCATCCAATAAGAAGTCTGTCTGTCTGTCTGTCTCTCTAACTCACTGTCAATCAATATCCTGAACCAATCTAAAGAATATTACCACTAGACCATCCAATAAGAAGTCTGTCTGTCTGTCTGTCTCTCTAACTCACTGTCAATCAATATCCTGAACCAATCTAAAGAATATTACCACTAGACCATCCAATAAGAAGTCTGTCTGTCTGTCTGTCTCTCTAACTCACTGTCAATCAATATCCTGAACCAATCTAAAGAATATTACCACTAGACCATCCAATAAGAAGTCTGTCTGTCTGTCTGTCTCTCTAACTCACTGTCAATCAATATCCTGAACCAATCTAAAGAATATTACCACTAGACCATCCAATAAGAAGTCTGTCTGTCTGTCTGTCTCTCTAACTCACTGTCAATCAATATCCTGAACCAATCTAAAGAATATTACCACTAGACCATCCAATAAGAAGTCTGTCTGTCTGTCTGTCTCTCTAACTCACTGTCAATCAATATCCTGAACCAATCTAAAGAATATTACCACTAGACCATCCAATAAGAAGTCTGTCTGTCTGTCTGTCTCTCTAACTCACTGTCAATCAATATCCTGAACCAATCTAAAGAATATTACCACTAGACCATCCAATAAGAAGTCTGTCTGTCTGTCTGTCTCTCTAACTCACTGTCAATCAATATCCTGAACCAATCTAAAGAATATTACCACTAGACCATCCAATAAGAAGTCTGTCTGTCTGTCTGTCTCTCTAACTCACTGTCAATCAATATCCTGAACCAATCTAAAGAATATTACCACTAGACCATCCAATAAGAAGTCTGTCTGTCTGTCTGTCTCTCTAACTCACTGTCAATCAATATCCTGAACCAATCTAAAGAATATTACCACTAGACCATCCAATAAGAAGTCTGTCTGTCTGTCTGTCTCTCTAACTCACTGTCAATCAATATCCTGAACCAATCTAAAGAATATTACCACTAGACCATCCAATAAGAAGTCTGTCTGTCTGTCTGTCTCTCTAACTCACTGTCAATCAATATCCTGAACCAATCTAAAGAATATTACCACTAGACCATCCAATAAGAAGTCTGTCTGTCTGTCTGTCTCTCTAACTCACTGTCAATCAATATCCTGAACCAATCTAAAGAATATTACCACTAGACCATCCAATAAGAAGTCTGTCTGTCTGTCTGTCTCTCTAACTCACTGTCAATCAATATCCTGAACCAATCTAAAGAATATTACCACTAGACCATCCAATAAGAAGTCTGTCTGTCTGTCTGTCTCTCTAACTCACTGTCAATCAATATCCTGAACCAATCTAAAGAATATTACCACTAGACCATCCAATAAGAAGTCTGTCTGTCTGTCTGTCTCTCTAACTCACTGTCAATCAATATCCTGAACCAATCTAAAGAATATTACCACTAGACCATCCAATAAGAAGTCTGTCTGTCTGTCTGTCTCTCTAACTCACTGTCAATCAATATCCTGAACCAATCTAAAGAATATTACCACTAGACCATCCAATAAGAAGTCTGTCTGTCTGTCTGTCTCTCTAACTCACTGTCAATCAATATCCTGAACCAATCTAAAGAATATTACCACTAGACCATCCAATAAGAAGTCTGTCTGTCTGTCTGTCTCTCTAACTCACTGTCAATCAATATCCTGAACCAATCTAAAGAATATTACCACTAGACCATCCAATAAGAAGTCTGTCTGTCTGTCTGTCTCTCTAACTCACTGTCAATCAATATCCTGAACCAATCTAAAGAATATTACCACTAGACCATCCAATAAGAAGTCTGTCTGTCTGTCTGTCTCTCTAACTCACTGTCAATCAATATCCTGAACCAATCTAAAGAATATTACCACTAGACCATCCAATAAGAAGTCTGTCTGTCTGTCTGTCTCTCTAACTCACTGTCAATCAATATCCTGAACCAATCTAAAGAATATTACCACTAGACCATCCAATAAGAAGTCTGTCTGTCTGTCTGTCTCTCTAACTCACTGTCAATCAATATCCTGAACCAATCTAAAGAATATTACCACTAGACCATCCAATAAGAAGTCTGTCTGTCTGTCTGTCTCTCTAACTCACTGTCAATCAATATCCTGAACCAATCTAAAGAATATTACCACTAGACCATCCAATAAGAAGTCTGTCTGTCTGTCTGTCTCTCTAACTCACTGTCAATCAATATCCTGAACCAATCTAAAGAATATTACCACTAGACCATCCAATAAGAAGTCTGTCTGTCTGTCTGTCTCTCTAACTCACTGTCAATCAATATCCTGAACCAATCTAAAGAATATTACCACTAGACCATCCAATAAGAAGTCTGTCTGTCTGTCTGTCTCTCTAACTCACTGTCAATCAATATCCTGAACCAATCTAAAGAATATTACCACTAGACCATCCAATAAGAAGTCTGTCTGTCTGTCTGTCTCTCTAACTCACTGTCAATCAATATCCTGAACCAATCTAAAGAATATTACCACTAGACCATCCAATAAGAAGTCTGTCTGTCTGTCTGTCTCTCTAACTCACTGTCAATCAATATCCTGAACCAATCTAAAGAATATTACCACTAGACCATCCAATAAGAAGTCTGTCTGTCTGTCTGTCTCTCTAACTCACTGTCAATCAATATCCTGAACCAATCTAAAGAATATTACCACTAGACCATCCAATAAGAAGTCTGTCTGTCTGTCTGTCTCTCTAACTCACTGTCAATCAATATCCTGAACCAATCTAAAGAATATTACCACTAGACCATCCAATAAGAAGTCTGTCTGTCTGTCTGTCTCTCTAACTCACTGTCAATCAATATCCTGAACCAATCTAAAGAATATTACCACTAGACCATCCAATAAGAAGTCTGTCTGTCTGTCTGTCTCTCTAACTCACTGTCAATCAATATCCTGAACCAATCTAAAGAATATTACCACTAGACCATCCAATAAGAAGTCTGTCTGTCTGTCTGTCTCTCTAACTCACTGTCAATCAATATCCTGAACCAATCTAAAGAATATTACCACTAGACCATCCAATAAGAAGTCTGTCTGTCTGTCTGTCTCTCTAACTCACTGTCAATCAATATCCTGAACCAATCTAAAGAATATTACCACTAGACCATCCAATAAGAAGTCTGTCTGTCTGTCTGTCTCTCTAACTCACTGTCAATCAATATCCTGAACCAATCTAAAGAATATTACCACTAGACCATCCAATAAGAAGTCTGTCTGTCTGTCTGTCTCTCTAACTCACTGTCAATCAATATCCTGAACCAATCTAAAGAATATTACCACTAGACCATCCAATAAGAAGTCTGTCTGTCTGTCTGTCTCTCTAACTCACTGTCAATCAATATCCTGAACCAATCTAAAGAATATTACCACTAGACCATCCAATAAGAAGTCTGTCTGTCTGTCTGTCTCTCTAACTCACTGTCAATCAATATCCTGAACCAATCTAAAGAATATTACCACTAGACCATCCAATAAGAAGTCTGTCTGTCTGTCTGTCTCTCTAACTCACTGTCAATCAATATCCTGAACCAATCTAAAGAATATTACCACTAGACCATCCAATAAGAAGTCTGTCTGTCTGTCTGTCTCTCTAACTCACTGTCAATCAATATCCTGAACCAATCTAAAGAATATTACCACTAGACCATCCAATAAGAAGTCTGTCTGTCTGTCTGTCTCTCTAACTCACTGTCAATCAATATCCTGAACCAATCTAAAGAATATTACCACTAGACCATCCAATAAGAAGTCTGTCTGTCTGTCTGTCTCTCTAACTCACTGTCAATCAATATCCTGAACCAATCTAAAGAATATTACCACTAGACCATCCAATAAGAAGTCTGTCTGTCTGTCTGTCTCTCTAACTCACTGTCAATCAATATCCTGAACCAATCTAAAGAATATTACCACTAGACCATCCAATAAGAAGTCTGTCTGTCTGTCTGTCTCTCTAACTCACTGTCAATCAATATCCTGAACCAATCTAAAGAATATTACCACTAGACCATCCAATAAGAAGTCTGTCTGTCTGTCTGTCTCTCTAACTCACTGTCAATCAATATCCTGAACCAATCTAAAGAATATTACCACTAGACCATCCAATAAGAAGTCTGTCTGTCTGTCTGTCTCTCTAACTCACTGTCAATCAATATCCTGAACCAATCTAAAGAATATTACCACTAGACCATCCAATAAGAAGTCTGTCTGTCTGTCTGTCTCTCTAACTCACTGTCAATCAATATCCTGAACCAATCTAAAGAATATTACCACTAGACCATCCAATAAGAAGTCTGTCTGTCTGTCTGTCTCTCTAACTCACTGTCAATCAATATCCTGAACCAATCTAAAGAATATTACCACTAGACCATCCAATAAGAAGTCTGTCTGTCTGTCTGTCTCTCTAACTCACTGTCAATCAATATCCTGAACCAATCTAAAGAATATTACCACTAGACCATCCAATAAGAAGTCTGTCTGTCTGTCTGTCTCTCTAACTCACTGTCAATCAATATCCTGAACCAATCTAAAGAATATTACCACTAGACCATCCAATAAGAAGTCTGTCTGTCTGTCTGTCTCTCTAACTCACTGTCAATCAATATCCTGAACCAATCTAAAGAATATTACCACTAGACCATCCAATAAGAAGTCTGTCTGTCTGTCTGTCTCTCTAACTCACTGTCAATCAATATCCTGAACCAATCTAAAGAATATTACCACTAGACCATCCAATAAGAAGTCTGTCTGTCTGTCTGTCTCTCTAACTCACTGTCAATCAATATCCTGAACCAATCTAAAGAATATTACCACTAGACCATCCAATAAGAAGTCTGTCTGTCTGTCTGTCTCTCTAACTCACTGTCAATCAATATCCTGAACCAATCTAAAGAATATTACCACTAGACCATCCAATAAGAAGTCTGTCTGTCTGTCTGTCTCTCTAACTCACTGTCAATCAATATCCTGAACCAATCTAAAGAATATTACCACTAGACCATCCAATAAGAAGTCTGTCTGTCTGTCTGTCTCTCTAACTCACTGTCAATCAATATCCTGAACCAATCTAAAGAATATTACCACTAGACCATCCAATAAGAAGTCTGTCTGTCTGTCTGTCTCTCTAACTCACTGTCAATCAATATCCTGAACCAATCTAAAGAATATTACCACTAGACCATCCAATAAGAAGTCTGTCTGTCTGTCTGTCTCTCTAACTCACTGTCAATCAATATCCTGAACCAATCTAAGAATATTACCACTAGACCATCCAATAAGAAGTCTGTCTGTCTGTCTGTCTCTCTAACTCACTGTCAATCAATATCCTGAACCAATCTAAAGAATATTACCACTAGACCATCCAATAAGAAGTCTGTCTGTCTGTCTGTCTCTCTAACTCACTGTCAATCAATATCCTGAACCAATCTAAAGAATATTACCACTAGACCATCCAATAAGAAGTCTGTCTGTCTGTCTGTCTCTCTAACTCACTGTCAATCAATATCCTGAACCAATCTAAAGAATATTACCACTAGACCATCCAATAAGAAGTCTGTCTGTCTGTCTGTCTCTCTAACTCACTGTCAATCAATATCCTGAACCAATCTAAAGAATATTACCACTAGACCATCCAATAAGAAGTCTGTCTGTCTGTCTGTCTCTCTAACTCACTGTCAATCAATATCCTGAACCAATCTAAAGAATATTACCACTAGACCATCCAATAAGAAGTCTGTCTGTCTGTCTGTCTCTCTAACTCACTGTCAATCAATATCCTGAACCAATCTAAAGAATATTACCACTAGACCATCCAATAAGAAGTCTGTCTGTCTGTCTGTCTCTCTAACTCACTGTCAATCAATATCCTGAACCAATCTAAAGAATATTACCACTAGACCATCCAATAAGAAGTCTGTCTGTCTGTCTGTCTCTCTAACTCACTGTCAATCAATATCCTGAACCAATCTAAAGAATATTACCACTAGACCATCCAATAAGAAGTCTGTCTGTCTGTCTGTCTCTCTAACTCACTGTCAATCAATATCCTGAACCAATCTAAAGAATATTACCACTAGACCATCCAATAAGAAGTCTGTCTGTCTGTCTGTCTCTCTAACTCACTGTCAATCAATATCCTGAACCAATCTAAAGAATATTACCACTAGACCATCCAATAAGAAGTCTGTCTGTCTGTCTGTCTCTCTAACTCACTGTCAATCAATATCCTGAACCAATCTAAAGAATATTACCACTAGACCATCCAATAAGAAGTCTGTCTGTCTGTCTGTCTCTCTAACTCACTGTCAATCAATATCCTGAACCAATCTAAAGAATATTACCACTAGACCATCCAATAAGAAGTCTGTCTGTCTGTCTGTCTCTCTAACTCACTGTCAATCAATATCCTGAACCAATCTAAAGAATATTACCACTAGACCATCCAATAAGAAGTCTGTCTGTCTGTCTGTCTCTCTAACTCACTGTCAATCAATATCCTGAACCAATCTAAAGAATATTACCACTAGACCATCCAATAAGAAGTCTGTCTGTCTGTCTGTCTCTCTAACTCACTGTCAATCAATATCCTGAACCAATCTAAAGAATATTACCACTAGACCATCCAATAAGAAGTCTGTCTGTCTGTCTGTCTCTCTAACTCACTGTCAATCAATATCCTGAACCAATCTAAAGAATATTACCACTAGACCATCCAATAAGAAGTCTGTCTGTCTGTCTGTCTCTCTAACTCACTGTCAATCAATATCCTGAACCAATCTAAAGAATATTACCACTAGACCATCCAATAAGAAGTCTGTCTGTCTGTCTGTCTCTCTAACTCACTGTCAATCAATATCCTGAACCAATCTAAAGAATATTACCACTAGACCATCCAATAAGAAGTCTGTCTGTCTGTCTGTCTCTCTAACTCACTGTCAATCAATATCCTGAACCAATCTAAAGAATATTACCACTAGACCATCCAATAAGAAGTCTGTCTGTCTGTCTGTCTCTCTAACTCACTGTCAATCAATATCCTGAACCAATCTAAAGAATATTACCACTAGACCATCCAATAAGAAGTCTGTCTGTCTGTCTGTCTCTCTAACTCACTGTCAATCAATATCCTGAACCAATCTAAAGAATATTACCACTAGACCATCCAATAAGAAGTCTGTCTGTCTGTCTGTCTCTCTAACTCACTGTCAATCAATATCCTGAACCAATCTAAAGAATATTACCACTAGACCATCCAATAAGAAGTCTGTCTGTCTGTCTGTCTCTCTAACTCACTGTCAATCAATATCCTGAACCAATCTAAAGAATATTACCACTAGACCATCCAATAAGAAGTCTGTCTGTCTGTCTGTCTCTCTAACTCACTGTCAATCAATATCCTGAACCAATCTAAAGAATATTACCACTAGACCATCCAATAAGAAGTCTGTCTGTCTGTCTGTCTCTCTAACTCACTGTCAATCAATATCCTGAACCAATCTAAAGAATATTACCACTAGACCATCCAATAAGAAGTCTGTCTGTCTGTCTGTCTCTCTAACTCACTGTCAATCAATATCCTGAACCAATCTAAAGAATATTACCACTAGACCATCCAATAAGAAGTCTGTCTGTCTGTCTGTCTCTCTAACTCACTGTCAATCAATATCCTGAACCAATCTAAAGAATATTACCACTAGACCATCCAATAAGAAGTCTGTCTGTCTGTCTGTCTCTCTAACTCACTGTCAATCAATATCCTGAACCAATCTAAAGAATATTACCACTAGACCATCCAATAAGAAGTCTGTCTGTCTGTCTGTCTCTCTAACTCACTGTCAATCAATATCCTGAACCAATCTAAAGAATATTACCACTAGACCATCCAATAAGAAGTCTGTCTGTCTGTCTGTCTCTCTAACTCACTGTCAATCAATATCCTGAACCAATCTAAAGAATATTACCACTAGACCATCCAATAAGAAGTCTGTCTGTCTGTCTGTCTCTCTAACTCACTGTCAATCAATATCCTGAACCAATCTAAAGAATATTACCACTAGACCATCCAATAAGAAGTCTGTCTGTCTGTCTGTCTCTCTAACTCACTGTCAATCAATATCCTGAACCAATCTAAAGAATATTACCACTAGGACCATCCAATAAGAAGTCTGTCTGTCTGTCTGTCTCTCTAACTCACTGTCAATCAATATCCTGAACCAATCTAAAGATATTACCACTAGACCATCCAATAAGAAGTCTGTCTGTCTGTCTTGTCTCTCTAACTCACTGCAATCAATATCCTGAACCAATCTAAAGAATATTACCACTAGACCATCCAATAGTCAGTCAGTCAGTCAGTCAGTCAGTCAGTCAGTCAGTCAGTCAGTCAGTCAGTCAGTCAGTCAGTCAGTCAGTCAGTCAGTCAGTCAGTCAGTCAGTCAGTCAGTCAGTCAGTCAGTCAGTCAGTCAGTCAGTCAGTCAGTCAGTCAGTCAGTCAGTCAGTCAGTCATCAGTCAGTCAGGTCAGTCAGTCAGTCAGGTCAGTCAGTCAGTCAGTCAGTCAGTCAGTCAGTCATCAGTCAGTCAGTCAGTCAGGTCAGTCAGTCAGTCAGTCAGTCAGTCAGTCAGTCAGTCAGTCAGTCAGTCAGTCAGTCAGTCAGTCAGTCAGTCAGTCAGTCAGTCAGTCAGTCAGTCAGTCAGTCAGTCAGTCAGTCAGTCAGTCAGTCAGTCAGTCAGTCAGTCAGTCAGTCAGTCAGTCAGTCAGTCAGTCAGTCAGTCAGTCAGTCAGTCAGTCAGTCAGTCAGTCAGTCAGTCAGTCAGTCAGTCAGTCAGTCAGTCAGTCAGTCAGTCAGTCAGTCAGTCAGTCAGTCAGTCAGTCAGTCAGTCAGTCAGTCAGTCAGTCAGTCAGTCAGTCAGTCAGTCAGTCAGTCAGTCAGTCAGTCAGTCAGTCAGTCAGTCAGTCAGTCAGTCAGTCAGTCAGTCAGTCAGTCAGTCAGCAGTCAGTCAGTCAGTCAGTCAGTCAGTCAGTCAGTCAGTCAGTCAGTCAGTCAGTCAGTCAGTCACAGTCAGTCAGCTCAGGTCAGTCAGTCAGTCAGTCAGTCAGTCAGTCAGTCAGTCAGTCAGTCAGTCAGTCAGTCAGTCAGTCAGTCAGTCAGTCAGTCAGTCAGTCAGTCAGTCAGTCAGTCAGGTCAGTCAGTCAGATCAGTCAGTCAGTCAGTCAGTCAGTCAGTCAGTCAGTCAGTCAGTCAGTCAGTCAGTCAGTCAGTCAGTCAGTCAGTCAGTCAGTCAGTCAGTCAGTCAGTCAGTCAGTCAGTCAGTCAGTCAGTCAGTCAGTCAGTCAGTCAGTCAGTCAGTCAGTCAGTCAGTCAGTCAGTCCGTCAGTCAGTCAGGTCAGTCAGTCAGTCAGTCAGTCAGTCAGTCAGTCAGTCAGTCAGTCAGTCAGTCAGTCAGTCAGTCAGTCAGTCAGTCAGTCAGTCAGTCAGTCAGTCAGTCAGTCAGTCAGTCAGTCAGTCAGTCAGTCAGTCAGTCAGTCAGTCAGTCAGTCAGTCAGTCAGTCAGTCAGTCAGTCAGTCAGTCAGTCAGTCAGTCAGTCAGTCAGTCAGTCAGTCAGTCAGTCAGTCAGTCAGTCAGTCAGTCAGTCAGTCAGTCAGTCAGTCAGTCAGTCAGTCAGTCAGTCAGTCAGTCAGTCAGTCAGTCAGTCAGTCAGTCAGTCAGTCAGTCAGTCAGTCAGTCAGTCAGTCAGTCAGTCAGTCAGTCAGTCAGTCAGTCAGTCAGTCAGTCAGTCAGTCAGTCAGTCAGTCTGTCTGTCTGTCTGTCTGTCTGTCTGTCTGTCTGTCTGTCTGTCTGTCTGTCTGTCTGTCTGTCTGTCTGTCTGTCTGTCTGTCTGTCTGTCTGTCTGTCTGTCTGTCTGTCTGTCTGTCTGTCTGTCTGTCTGTCTGTCTGTCTGTCTGTCTGTCTG
>NW_022265638.1:10000-15000 GCF_002021735.2 Oncorhynchus kisutch | reverse complement strand
TAGTCACATTAGAATCGAATAGCCCCCGTGATATGCAACTTTTCAGGGAAGTCAGGAACCAATATACACAGTCAGTTAGGAAAGCTAAGGCTAGTTTTTTCAAACAGAAACTTGCATCCTGTAGCACTAATTCCAAAATGTTTTGGGACACTGTAAAGTCCATGGAGAATAAGAGCACCTCCTCCCAGCTGCCCACTGCTCTGAGGCTAGGAAACATTGTCACCACTGATAAATCTACGATAATCGATCATTTCAATAAGCATTTTTTGACAGCTGGACATGCTTTCCACCTGGCTAACCCCGGCCAACAGCTATGCATCCCCTGCAGCAACTTGCCCAAGCCTCCATCATTTCTCCTTCACCCAAATCAAGACAGCTGATGTTCTGAAAGAGCTGCAAAATCCTGACCCCTACAAACCAGCCGGGCTAGACAATCTGGACCCTCTCTTTCTAAAATTATCAGCAAAAATGGTTGCAACCACTATTGCTAGCCTGTTCAACCTCTCTTTCGTATCGTCTGAGATCCCCAAGGATTGGAAAGCTGCCGTGGTCATCCCCCTCTTCAAAGGCTGTGACACTCTAGACCCAAAATGTTATAAACCTACATCCATCCTACCCTGCCTTTCTAAAATCTTTGAAAGCCAAGTTAAGCAGATAACTGACTATTTTGAATCCTACCGTACCTTCTCCGCTATGTAATCTGGTTTCAGAGCTGGTCATGGGTGCACCTCAGCCACACTCAAGGTCCTAAACGATATCATAACCGCCATCGATAAGAGACAATACTGTGCAGCCGTATTCATCGACCTGGCCGAGGCATTCAACTGTCAATCACCACATTCTTAAATCGGCAGACTCAACAGCCTTGGTGTCTCTAATGACTGCCTCGCCTGGTTCACCAACTACTTCTCTGATAGAGTTCAGTGTGTCAAATCGGAGGGCCTGTTGCCTGGACCTCTGGTAGTCTCTATGGGGGTGCCACAGGGTTCAATTCTCGGGCCAACTCTTTTCTCTGTATATATCAATGATGTCACTCTTGCTGCTGGTGATTCTCTGATCCACCTCTACGCAGACGACACCATTCTGTATACTTCTGGCCATTCTTTGGACACTGTGTTAACAAATATCCAGACGAGCTTCAATGCCATACAACTCTCCTTCCGTGGCCTCCAACTGCCCTTAAACGCTAGTAAAACTAAAGGCATGCTCTTCAACCGATCACTGCCTGCACCCGCACGCCCGTCCAGCATCACCACTCTGGATGGTTCTGACTTAGAATATGTGGACATCTATAAGTACCTGGGTGTCTGGTTAAACTGTAAAAACACTCCTTCCAGACTCATATCAAACATCTCCAATCCAAAGTTAAATCTCGAATTGGCATACTATTTCGCAACAAAGCCTCATTCACTCATGCTGCCAAATATACCCTCGTAAAACTGACTATCCTACAGATCCTCGACTTCGGTGATGTCATCTATAAAATAGCCTCCAACACTCTACTCAGCAAACTGGATGCAGTCTATCACAGTGCCATCTGTTTTGTCACCAAAGCCCCATATACAGTATTACCCATCACTGCGACCTGTACACTCTCGTTGGTTGGCCCTTGCTTCATACTCGTCGCCAAACCCACTGGCTACAGGTTATCTACAAGTCTCTGCTAGGTAAAGCCCTGCCCTATCTCAGCTCTCTGGTCACCATAGCAACACCCACCCGTAGCACGTGCTGCAGCAGGTATATTTCACTGGTCACCATAGCAACACCCACCCGTAGCACACGCTCCAGCAGGCATATTTCACTGGTCACCATAGCAACACCCACCCGTAGCACACGCTGCAGCAGGTATATTTCACTGGTCACCCCCAAAGCCAACTCCCCATTTAGCCGCCTTTCCTTCCAGTTCTCTGCTGCCAATGACAGAATGAATTGCAAAAATCACTGAAGCTGGAGACTTATCTCCCCCTCTAACTTTAAGTAGCTTACCGATCACCGTACCTGTACACAGCCCATCTGTAAATAGCTCCCCCAGCTACCTCATCCCCATAGTATTACTTACCCTCTTGTTCTTTTGCACCCCAGTATCTCTACTTGCACATCATCATCTGCACACTCCAGTGTTAATGCTAACATGTAATTATTCCACCTCTATGGCCTATGTATTGCCTACCTCCCTGCTCTTCTACATTTGCACACACTGTATATAGATTTTTCTACTGTATTATTGACTGTACGTTTGTGTAACTCCGTGTTGTTGTTTGTGTCGCGTTGCTTTATCTTGGCCAGGTCGCAGTTGTAAATGAGAACTTGTTCTCAACTGGCCTTCCTGGTTAAATAAAGGTGAAATAAAAAAATAAAAAATAAAAAACAGAGATACATCACATAATGAGGAAGTTAAGGAGTAGATACATACTGTAGTCACAGACAGAATGAGGAAGTTAAGGAGTAGATACATACTGTAGTCACAGACAGAATCAGGAAGTTAAGGAGTAGATACATACTGTAGTCACAGACAGAATCAGTAAGTTAATGAGTAGATACATACTGTAGTCACAGACAGAATCAGGAAGTTAAGGAGTAGATACATACTGTACTCACAGACAGAATCAGGAAGTTAAGGAGTAGATACATACTGTAGTCACAGACAGAATCAGGAAGTTAATGAGTAGATACATACTGTACTCACAGACAGAATCAGGAAGTTAAGGAGTAGATACATACTGTAGTCACAGACAGAATCAGGAAGTTAATGAGTAGATACATACTGTACTCACAGACAGAATCAGGAAGTTAAGGAGTAGATACATACTGTACTCACAGACAGAATCAGGAAGTTAAGGAGTAGATACATACTGTAGTCACAGACATAATCAGGAAGGAGTAGATACATACTGTAGTCACAGACAGAATCAGGAAGGAGTAGATACATACTGTAGTCACAGACAGAATCAGGAAGTTAATGAGTAGATACATACTGTACTCACAGACAGAATCAGGAAGTTAAGGAGTAGATACATACTGTAGTCACAGACAGAATCAGGAAGTTAATGAGTAGATACATACTGTACTCACAGACAGAATCAGGAAGTTAAGGAGTAGATACATACTGTACTCACAGACAGAATCAGGAAGTTAAGGAGTAGATACATACTGTAGTCACAGACAGAATCAGGAAGTTAATGAGTAGATACATACTGTACTCACAGACAGAATCAGGAAGTTAAGGAGTAGATACATACTGTACTCACAGACAGAATCAGGAAGTTAAGGAGTAGATACATACTGTAGTCACAGACAGAATCAGGAAGTTAAGGAGTAGATACATACTGTACTCACAGACAGAATCAGGAAGTTAAGGAGTAGATACATACTGTAGTCACAGACAGAATCAGGAAGTTAAGGAGTAGATACATACTGTAGTCACAGACAGAATCAGGAAGTTAAGGAGTAGATACATACTGTAGTCACAGACAGAATCAGGAAGTTAAGGAGTAGATACATACTGTACTCACAGACAGAATCAGGAAGTTAAGGAGTAGATACATACTGTAGTCACAGACAGAATGAGGAAGGAGTAGATACATACTGTAGTCAAAGACAGATTCAGGAAGTGAAGGAGTAGATACATACTGTAGTCACAGACAGAATCAGGAGGTTAAGGAGTAGATACATACTGTAGTCACAGACATAATCAGGAGGTTAAGGAGTAGATACATAATGTAGTCACAGACAGAATGAGGAAGTTAAGGAGTAGATATATAATGTAGTCACAGACAGAATGAGGAAGGTAAGGAGTAGATACATAATGTAGTCACAGACAGAATGAGGAAGTTAAGGAGTAGATACATAATGTAGTCACAGACATAATGAGGAAGTTAAGGAGTAGATACATAATGTAGTCACAGTCAGAATCAGGAAGGAGCAGATACATACTGTAGTCACAGACAGAATCAGGAAGGAGTAGATACATACTGTAGTCACAGACAGAATCAGGAAGTTAATGAGCAGATACATACTGTAGTCACAGACAGAATCAGTAAGTTAAGGATTAGATACATACTGTAGTCACAGACAGAATCAGGAAGTTAATGAGCAGATACATACTGTAGTCACAGACAGAATCAGTAAGTTAAGGAGTAGATACATACTGTAGTCACAGACATAATCAGGAGGTTAAGGAGTAGATACATAATGTAGTCACAGACAGAATGAGGAAGTTAAGGAGTAGATACATAATGTAGTCACAGACAGAATGAGGAAGTTAAGGAGTAGATACATAATGTAGTCACAGACAGAATGAGGAAGTTAAGGTGTAGATACATAATGTAGTCACAGACAGAATGAGGAAGTTAAGGAGTAGATACATAATGTAGTCACAGACAGAATGAGGAAGTTAAGGAGTAGATACATAATGTAGTCACAGACAGAATGAGGAAGTTAAGGAGTAGATACATACTGTAGTCACAGACAGAATGAGGAAGGAGTAGATACATACTGTAGTCAAAGACAGATTCAGGAAGTGAAGGAGTAGATACATACTGTAGTCACAGACAGAATCAGGAAGGAGTAGATACATACTGTAGTCACAGACATAATCAGGAAGGAGTAGATACATACTGTAGTCACAGACAGAATCAGGAAGTTAAGGAGTAGATACATACTGTAGTCACAGACAGAATCAGGAAGTTAAGGAGTAGATACATACTGTAGTCACAGACAGAATGAGGAAGGAGTAGATACATACTGTAGTCAAAGACAGATTCAGGAAGTGAAGGAGTAGATACATACTGTAGTCACAGACAGAATCAGGAAGGAGTAGATACATACTGTAGTCACAGACATAATCAGGAAGGAGTAGATACATACTGTAGTCACAGACAGAATCAGGAAGGAGCAGATGCATACTGTAGTCACAGACAGAATCAGGAAGTTAAGGAGTAGATACATAATGTAGTCACAGTCAGAATCAGGAAGGAGCAGATACATACTGTAGTCACAGA
>NW_022265638.1:0-5000 GCF_002021735.2 Oncorhynchus kisutch | reverse complement strand
TTGAAGGGACTGGGACGACAACATTCCACAGCCATTGAAGAGGAGTGGGACGACAACATTCCACAGCCATTGAAGGGACTGGGACGACAACATTCCACAGCCATTGAAGAGGAGTGGGACGACAACATTCCACAGCCATTGAAGAGGACTGGGACGACAACATTCCACAGTCATTGAAGAGGACTGGGACGACAACATTCCACAGTCATTGAAGAGGACTGGGACGACAACATTCCACAGTCATTGAAGAGGAGTGGGACAACATTCCACAGCCATTGAAGAGGAGGGGGACGACAACATTCCACAGCCTTTGAAGAGGAGTGGGACGACAACATTCCACAGCCATTGAAGAGGAGGGGGACGACAACATTCCACAGCCTTTGAAGAGGAGTGGGACAACATTCCACAGCCATTGAAGAGGAGGGGGACGACAACATTCCGCAGCCTTTGAAGAGGAGTGGGACGACAACAGAAGAGGAGTGGGACGACAACAGAAGAGGAGGGGGACGACAACATTCCGCAGCCTTTGAAGAGGAGTGGGACGACAACAGAAGAGGAGTGGGACGACAACAGAAGAGGAGTGGGACGACAACATTCCACAGCCTTTGAAGAGGAGTGGGACAACATTCCACAGCCTTTGAAGAGGAGTGGGACAACATTCCACAGCCTTTGAAGAGGAGTGGGACAACAACATTCCACAGCCTTTGAAGAGGAGTGGGACAACAACATTCCACAGCCTTTGAAGAGGAGGGGGACAACAACATTCCACAGCCATTGAAGAGGAGGGGGACGACAACATTCCACAGCCTTTGAAGAGGAGTGGGACAACATTCCACAGCCTTTGAAGAGGAGTGGGACAACAACATTCCACAGCCTTTGAAGAGGAGGGGGACAACAACATTCCACAGCCATTGAAGAGGAGGGGGACGACAACATTCCACAGCCTTTGAAGAGGAGGGGGACGACAACATTCCACAGTCATTGAAGAGGACTGGGACGACAACATTCCACAGCCTTTGAAGAGGAGTGGGACGACAACATTCCACAGACTTTGAAGGGACTGGGACGACAACATTCCACAGTCATTGAAGGGACTGTGACGACAACATTCCACAGCCATTGAAGAGGAGTGGGACGACAACATTCCACAGCCATTGAAGAGGACTGGGACGACAACATTCCACAGCCTTTGAAGAGGAGTGGGACGACAACATTCCACAGCCATTGAAGGGACTGGGACGACAACATTCCACAGTCATTGAAGAGGATTGGGACGACAACATTCCACAGTCATTGAAGAGGACTGGGACGACAACATTCCACAGTCATTGAAGAGGACTGGGACGACAACATTCCACAGTCATTGAAGAGGACTGGGACGACAACATTCCACAGTCATTGAAGAGGACTGGGACGACAACATTCCACAGTCATTGAAGAGGACTGGGACGACAACATTCCACAGTCATTGAAGAGGACTGGGACGACAACATTCCACAGCCATTGAAGGGACTGGGACGACAACATTCCACAGTCATTGAAGAGGAGTGGGACGACAACATTCCACAGCCATTGAAGAGGAGTGGGACAACATTCCACAGCCATTGAAGAGGGGGACGACAACATTCCACAGCCTTTGAAGAGGAGAGGGACGACAACATTCCACAGTCATTGAAGAGGACTGGGACGACAACATTCCACAGTCATTGAAGAGGACTGGGACGACAACATTCCACAGACTTTGAAGGGACTGGGACGACAACAGAAGAGGAGGGGGACGACAACATTCCGCAGCCTTTGAAGAGGAGTGGGACGACAACAGAAGAGGACTGGGACGACAACATTCCACAGCCTTTGAAGAGGAGTGGGACAACAACATTCCACAGCCTTTGAAGAGGAGGGGGACAACAACATTCCACAGCCATTGAAGAGGAGGGGGACAACAACATTCCACAGCCATTGAAGAGGAGGGGGACGACAACATTCCACAGCCTTTGAAGAGGACTGGGACGACAACATTCCACAGTCATTGAAGAGGACTGGGACGACAACATTCCACAGTCATTGAAGAGGAGTGGGACGACAACATTCCACAGCCATTGAAGGGACTGGGACGACAACATTCCACAGCCATTGAAGGGACTGGGACGACAACATTCCACAGTCATTGAAGAGGAGTGGGACGACAACATTCCACAGTCATTGAAGAGGACTGGGACGACAACATTCCACAGCCATTGAAGGGACTGGGACGACAACATTCCACAGTCATTGAAGAGGACTGGGACGACAACATTCCACAGTCATTGAAGAGGACTGGGACGACAACATTCCACAGTCATTGAAGAGGAGTGGGACGACAACATTCCACAGACTTTGAAGGGACTGGGACGACAACATTCCACAGCCATTGAAGAGGACTGGGACGACAACATTCCACAGCCTTTGAAGAGGAGTGGGACGACAACATTCCACAGACTTTGAAGGGACTGGGACGACAACATTCCACAGTCATTGAAGAGGACTGGGACGACAACATTCCACAGTCATTGAAGAGGACTGGGACGACAACATTCCACAGACTTTGAAGGGACTGGGACGACAACATTCCACAGTCATTGAAGAGGAGTGGGACAACATTCCACAGTCATTGAAGAGGACTGGGACGACAACATTCCACAGCCTTTGAAGAGGAGTGGGACGACAACATTCCACAGACTTTGAAGGGACTGGGACGACAACATTCCACAGCCATTGAAGGGACTGGGACGACAACATTCCACAGCCATTGAAGAGGAGTGCGACAACATTCCACAGCCATTGAAGAGGAGTGGGACGACAACATTCCACAGTCATTGAAGAGGAGTGGGACGACAACATTCCACAGCCTTTGAAGAGGAGGGGGACGACAACATTCCACAGCCATTGAAGAGGAGGGGAACGACAACATTCCACAGGCCACAATCAACAGCCTGATCAACTCTATGTGAAGGAGATGTGTCACGCTGCATGAGGCAAACGATGGTCACACCAGATACTGACAGGTTTTCTGGCCCCCCCCATATTTGTTTTTGAAAGGTGTCTGTGACCAACTGTATTCCCAGTCATGTGAAATCCATAGATTAGGACCTCATTTATTGATTTAAATTCACTGATTTCCTTACATGAACTGTAAAGCTCTTTGAAATGATTGGACGTTGAGTCAATTTTTTGGTTCAGTGTAGTTTTAGTGACTCTTCCTGCCAGGAACACAAGGCCATACATCACATTAATGAACTTCACCGCGGAGCCAACCTTTCTCTGTACCCTCACAAATGGCACCATCGACCCTCGATGCAGTGCACTACTTTTTGACCAGGGCCCACAGAGGTGAAGTGCACTGTGAAGACAATCCTGGTGCCATTTGGGACACACAGAGACCACCATCATCAAATACACCAGGAACAAAAGCAATCATTTACTATCCCTGACTAGACAAAACATTAAGAACACCTGCTCTTTCCATGACACAGACTGACCAGGTGAATCCAGGTGAAAGCTATGATCCCTTATTGATGTCACCTGTTAAATCCACTTCAATCAGTGTAGATGAAGGGGAGGAGACATGTAGATGAAGGGGAGGAGACATGTAGATGAAGGGGAGGAGACAGGTGGTTAAAGAAGGATTTTTAAGCCTGGAGACAATTGAGACATGGATTGTGTGCGTGTGCCATTCAGAGGGTGAATGGGCAAGACAAAATATTCAAGTGCCTGAACGAGGTAGTCAAGAACTGCAACGCTGCTGGGTTTTCCACACTCAACAGTATCCCGTGTGTATCAAGAATGGTCCACCACCCAAAAGACATCCAGCCAACTTGAGGGGAAGCGTTGGAGTCAACATGGGTCAGCGTCCCTGTGGAACGCTTTAGACACCTTGTAGAGTCCATTCCCTGAGGGAAAAAGGGGGTGCAACTCAATATTAGGAAGGTGTTCCTAATATTTTGTCCACTCAGTGTATAGGGACCATGTAATAGAACACACTTCATGTTGCTGTTGCAGTGAATGGCTTTTATGCGTCATCTAATGACATGCCTTTAGTTTCATCCATAGATCCAGATTCTGCCAGATCCCAGAGAGAGAGAGAGAGAGAGAGAGGGAGAGAGGGAGAGATTGAGAGAGAGAGGGAGAGAGGGAGAGATTGAGAGAGAGGGAGAGATTGAGAGAGATTGAGAGAGAGGGAGAGAGAGCGAGAGAGAGGGAGAGAGATTGAGAGAGAGCGAGAGAGCGGGAGAGAGATTGAGAGAGAGCGAGAGAGAGGGAGAGAGAGGGAGAGAGAGAGAGAGGGAGAGAGAGGGAGAGAGAGGGAGAGAGAGAGCGAGAGCGATTAAGGGAGCGCGAGAGCGATTGAGGGAGCGCGAGAGCGATTGAGGGAGCGCGAGAGCGATTGAGGGAGCGCGAGAGCGATTGAGGGAGCGCGAGAGCGATTGAGGGAGCGCGAGAGCGATTGAGGGAGCGCGAGAGCGATTGAGGGAGCGCGAGAGCGATTGAGGCAGCGCGAGAGCGATTGAGGCAGCGCGAGAGCGATTGAGGGAGCGCGAGAGCGATTGAGGGAGCGCGGAGAGCGATTGAGGGAGCGCGAGAGAGATTGAGAGAGAGAGCGAGAGCGAGAAAGCGAAAGAGGGAAAAAGAGAGTGATAGAGACTGAGGGAGAGGGATTGAGAGAGAGAATGTTAAAATGGCATACAAAGACCGAGGATGGCATGAAAGAGGATTTGAAAATCATTTCATGTATTTAAGACCAGCTGTTTTAAACCAGTGTATCTTGGTCTCCCGGAAACCCTGTAATCTCATGTGTTTTCACTCTGCGTTGATATCAGCTCTGACGTGACGATCAGGGGAACAAATATATGTTCTGGTTGGGAGAACAGACTAGTTACTTCAGACAGAAGCCCTGTTACTACAGACAGAAGCCCCCGTTACTACAGACAGAAGCCCAGAGAGGGAGAGAGAGAGAGAGGGGG
>NW_022265637.1:0-8239 GCF_002021735.2 Oncorhynchus kisutch | reverse complement strand
AAACTAGACACAGCCACAGCAAAATTGGACATCCAGAGTGCATCAAACATGATTTAGAGCTTGTTTATGGAAAAGTGCTTATTTCTGCATTTCAATGTTGTAACTTGCTGAAAACTGTCTACAGTGTTTTCATAACATCTCGAATAAAACACACAAAAAATTTTTTTATCCAGAGTGCTTCAAACATGATTTAGAGCTTGTTTATGGAAAAGTGCTTATTCTGCATTTCAATGTTGCAACTTGCTGAAAAACTGTCCACGGCGTCATTTCATCTCAACTAGACACAGCACAGCAAAAATTGGACATCCAGAGTGCATCAAACATGATTTAGAGCTTGTTTATGGAAAAGTGCTTATTTCTGCATTTCAATGTTGAACTTGCTGAAAACAGTCTACAGTGGTTCATAACATCTCGAATAAACATAACAAAAACATTTTTTTCCAGAGTGCTTCAAACATGATTTAGAGCTTGTTTATGGAAAAGTGCTTATTTCTGCATTTCAATGTTGCAACTTGCTGAAAACTGTCCACGGCGTTCATTTCATCTCAACTAGACACAGCACAGCAAAAATTGGACATCCAGAGTGCATCAAACATGATTTAGAGCTTGTTTATGGAAAAGTGCTTATTTCTGCATTTCAATGTTGCAACTTGCTGAAAACTGTCCACGGTGTTCATTTCATCTCAACTAGACACAGCACAGCAAAATTGGACATCCAGAGTGCATCAAAACATGATTTAGAGCTTGTTTATGGAAAAGTGCTTATTTCTGCATTTCAATGTTGTAACTTGCTGAAAAGTCTACCGTTTTTCATAACATCTCGAATAAACAGCAAAAAAATTTTTTATCCAGAGTGCTTCAAACATGATTTAGAGCTTGTTATGGAAAAGTGCTTATTTCTGCATTTCAATGTTGCAACTTGCTGAAAACTGTCCACGGCGTTCATTTCATCTCAACCTAGACACAGCACAGCAAAAATTGGACATCCAGAGTGCATCAAACATGATTTAGAGCTTGTTTATGGAAAAGTGCTTATTTCTGCATTCAATGTTGCAACTTGCTGAAAACTAGTCCACGGCGTTCATTTCATCTCAACTAGACACAGCACAGCAAAATTGGACATCCAGAGTGCATCAAACATGATTTAGAGCTTGTTTATGGAAAAGTGCTTATTTCTGCATTTCAATGTTGCAACTTGCTGAAAACAGTCTACAGTGTTCATAACATCTCGAATAAACATAACAAAAAAAATTTTTTATCCAGAGTGCTTCAAACATGATTTAGAGCTTGTTTATGGAAAAGTGCTTATTTCTGCATTTCAATGTTGCAACTTGCTGAAAACTGTCCACGGCGTTCATTTCATCTCAACCTAGACACAGCACAGCAAAAATTGGATCCAGAGTGCATCAAACATGATTTAGAGCTTGTTTATGGAAAAGTGCTTATTTCTGCATTTCAATGTTGCAACTTGCTGAAAACTGTCCACGCGTTCATTTCATCTCACCTAGACACCAGCAACAAAAAATTGGATATCCAGAGTGCTTCAAACATGATTTAGAGCTTGTTTATGGAAAAGTGCTTATTTCTGCATTTCAATGTTGCAACTTGCTGAAAAGTCCACGGTGTTCATTCATCTCAACCTAGACACAGCACAGCAAAAATTGGACATCCAGAGTGCATCAAACATGATTTAGAGCTTGTTTATGGAAAAGTGCTTATTTCTGCATTTCAATGTTGCAACTTGCTGAAAACAGTCTACAGTGTTTTCATAACATCTCGAATAAAACATAACAAAAAATGTTTTATCCAGAGTGCATCAAACATGATTTAGAGCTTGTTTATGGAAAAGTGTTATTTCTGCATTTCAATGTTGCAACTTGCTGAAAACTGTCCACGTGTTCATTTCATCTCAACTAGACAAGCACAGCAAAAATTGGACATCCAGAGTGCATCAAACATGATTTAGAGCTTGTTTATGGAAAAGTGCTTATTTCTGCATTTCAATGTTGCAACTTGCTGAAAACTGTCCACGGTGTTCATTTCATCTCAACTAGAACAGCACAGCAAAAATTGGATATCCAGAGTGCATCAAACATGATTTAGAGCTTGTTTATGGAAAAGTGCTTATTTCTGCATTTCAATGTTGCAACTTGCTGAAAAAAGTCCACGGGTTCATTTCATCTCAAATAGACACAGCACAGCAAAAATTGGATATCCAGAGTGCATCAAACATGATTTAGAGCTTGTTTATGGAAAAGTGCTTATTTCTGCATTTCAATGTTGCAACTTGCTGAAAAAAACTACACGTGTTCATTTCATCTCAACTAGACACAGCACAGCAAAAATTGGACATCCAGAGTGCATCAAACATGATTTAGAGCTTGTTTATGGAAAAGTGCTTATTTCTGCATTTCAATGTTGCAACTTGCTGAAAACTGTCCACGGGTTCATTTCATCTCAACTAGACACAGCACAGCAAAAATTGGACATCCAGAGTGCATCAAAATGATTTAGAGCTTGTTTATGGAAAAGTGCTTATTTCTGCATTTCAATGTTGTAACTTGCTGAAAACAGTCTACAGTGTTTTCATAACATCTCGAATAACATACAAAAAAATTTTTTATCCAGAGTGCATCAAACATGATTTAGAGCTTGTTTATGGAAAAGTGCTTATTTCTGCATTTCAATGTTGCAACTTGCTGAAAACTGTCACGGCGTTCATTTCATCTCAACCTAGACACAGCACAGCAAAAATTGGACATCCAGAGTGCATCAAACATGATTTAGAGCTTGTTTATGGAAAAGTGCTTATTTCTGCATTTCAATGTTGCAACTTGCTGAAAACTGTCACGTGTTCATTTCATCTCACCTAGACACAGCACAGCAAAAATTGGATATCCAGAGTGCATCAAACATGATTTAGAGCTTGTTTATGGAAAAGTGCTTATTTCTGCATTTCAATGTTGCAACTTGCTGAAAACTGTCCACGGTGTTCATTCATCTCAACTAGACACAGCACAGCAAAAATTGGACATCCAGAGTGCATCAAACATGATTTAGAGCTTGTTTATGGAAAAGTGCTTATTTCTGCATTTCAATGTTGCAACTTGCTGAAAACTGTCCACAGTGTTTTCATAACATCTCGAATAAACATAACAAAAATTTTTTATCCAGAGTGCATCAAACATGATTTAGAGCTTGTTTATGGAAAAGTGCTTATTTCTGCATTTCAATGTTGCAACTTGCTGAAAACTGTCCACGGTGTTCATTTCATCTCAACTAGACACAGCACAGCAAAAATTGGACATCCAGAGTGCATCAAACATGATTTAGAGCTTGTTTATGGAAAAGTGCTTATTTCTGCATTTCAATGTTGTAACTTGCTGAAAACAGTCTACAGTGTTTCATAACATCTCGAATAAAAATAACAAAAACATTTTTTATCCAGAGTGCTTCAAACATGATTTAGAGCTTGTTTATGGAAAAGTGCTTATTTCTGCATTTCAATGTTGCAACTTGCTGAAAACTGTCCACGGCGTTCATTTCATCTCAACCTAGACACAGCACAGCAAAAATTGGACATCCAGAGTGCATCAAACATGATTTAGAGCTTGTTTATGGAAAAGTGCTTATTTCTGCATTTCAATGTTGTAACTTGCTGAACAGTCTACAGTGTTTTCATAACATCTCAAATATAAACATAACAAAACATTTTTTTATCCAGAGTGCTTCAAACATGATTTAGAGCTTGTTTATGGAAAAGTGCTTATTTCTGCATTTCAATGTTGCAAATTAGCTGAAAACTGATCCACGGGTTCATTTAATCTCAACCTAGACACAGCACAGCAAAAATTGGACATCCAGAGTGCATCAAACATGATTTAGAGCTTGTTTATGGAAAAGTGCTTATTTCTGCATTTCAATGTTGCAACTTGCTGAAAACTGTCCACGGCGTTCATTTATCTCAACTAGACACAGCACAGCAAAATTGGACATCCAGAGTGCATCAACATGATTTAGAGCTTGTTTATGGAAAAGTGCTTATTTCTGCATTTCAATGTTGCAACTTGCTGAAAAAACGTCCACGGTGTTCATTCATCTCAACTAGACACAGCACAGCAAAAATTGGACATCCAGAGTGCATCAAACATGATTTAGAGCTTGTTTATGGAAAAGTGCTTATTTCTGCATTTCAATGTTGCAACTTGCTGAAAACTGTCCACGGTGTTCATTTCATCTCAACTAGACACAGCACAGCAAAAATTGGACATCCAGAGTGCATCAAACATGATTTAGAGCTTGTTTATGGAAAAGTGCTTATTTCTGCATTTCAATGTTGCAACTTGCTGAAAACAGTCCACAGTGTTTCATAACATCTCGAATAAACATAACAAAAACATTTGACATCCAGAGTGCATCAAACATGATTTAGAGCTTGTTTATGGAAAAGTGCTTATTTCTGCATTTCAATGTTGCAACTTGCTGAAAACTGTCCACGGTGTTCATTTCATCTCAACTAGACACAGCACAGCAAAAATTGGAATCCAGAGTGCATCAAACATGATTTAGAGCTTGTTTATGGAAAAGTGCTTATTTCTGCATTTCAATGTTGTAACTTGCTGAAAACAGTCTACAGTGTTTTCATAACATCTCGAATAACATAACAAAAAATTTTTTATCCAGAGTGCTTCAAACATGATTTAGAGCTTGTTTATGGAAAAGTGCTTATTTCTGCATTTCAATGTTGCAACTTGCTGAAAACTGTCCACGGTGTTCATTTCATCTCAACTAGACACAGCACAGCAAAATTGGACATCCAGAGTGCATCAAACATGATTTAGAGCTTGTTTATGGAAAAGTGTATTTCTGCATTTCAATGTTGCAACTTGCTGAAAACTGTCCACAGTGTTTTCATAACATCTCGAATAAACATAACAAAAACATTTTTTATCCAGAGTGCATCAAACATGATTTAGAGCTTGTTATGGAAACGTGCTTATTTCTGGCATTCAATGTTGACAACTTGCTGAAAACTGTCACGGCGTTCATTTCATCTCACACCTAGACACAGCACGAGCTAAAAATGGATATCCAGAGTGCATCAAACATGATTTAGAGCTTGTTTTATGGAAAAGTGCTCTATTTCGCATTTCAATGTTGCAACTTGCTGAAACTGTCCACGGCGTTCTTTCATCTCAACCTAGACACAGCACAGCAAAATTGGATATCCAGAGTGCATCAAACATGATTTAGAGCTTGTTTATGGAAAGGCTATATTTCTGCATTTCAACTGTTTGTAAACTTTGCTGAAACAGTACAGTGTTTTCATAAACATCTCGAATATAAACATAACAAAAACTCCTTTTTTTATCCAGAGTGCTTCAAACATGATTTAGAGCTTGTTTATGGAAAAGTGCTTATTTCTGCATTTCAATGTTGCAACTTGCTGAAAACTGTCCACGGTGTTCATTTCATCTCAACTAGACAAGCACAGCAAAAATTGACATCCAGAGTGCATCAAACATGATTTAGAGCTTGTTTATGGAAAAGTGCTTATTTCTGCATTTCAATGTTGTAACTTGCTGAAAACAGTCTACAGTGTTTTCATAACATCTCGAATAAACATACAAAAACATTTTTTTATCCAGAGTGCATCAAACATGATTTAGAGCTTGTTTATGGAAAAGTGCTTATTTCTGCATTTCAATGTTGCAACTTGCTGAAAACTGTCCACGGTGTTCATTCATCTCAACTAGACACAGCACAGCAAAAATTGGACATCCAGAGTGCATCAAACATGATTTAGAGCTTGTTTATGGAAAAGTGCTTATTTCTGCATTTCAATGTTGCAACTTGCTGAAAAGTCCACGTGTTCATTTCATCTCAACTAGACACAGCACAGCAAAAATTGGACATCCAGAGTGCATCAAACATGATTTAGAGCTTGTTTATGGAAAAGTGCTTATTTCTGCATTTCAATGTTGTAACTTGCTGAAAACTGTCCACAGTGTTTCATAACATCTCGAATAACCATAACAAAAACATTTTTTCATCCAGAGTGCATCAACATGATTTAGAGCTTGTTTATGGAAAAGTGCTTATTTCTGCATTTCAATGTTGCAACTTGCTGAAAACTGTCCACGGCGTTCATTTCATCTCAACCTAGACACAGCACAGCAAAAATTGGACATCCAGAGTGCATCAAACATGATTTAGAGCTTGTTTATGGAAAAGTGCTTATTTCTGCATTTCAATGTTGCAACTTGCTGAAAACAGTCTCCAGTGTTCATTCATCTCGAATAAACATAACAAAAAAAATTTTTTATCCAGAGTGCTTCAAACATGATTTAGAGCTTGTTTATGGAAAAGTGCTTATTTCTGCATTTCAATGTTGCAACTTGCTGAAAACTGTCCACGGTGTTCATTCATCTCAACCTAGACACAGCACAGCAAAAATTGACATCCAGAGTGCATCAAACATGATTTAGAGCTTGTTTATGGAAAAGTGCTTATTTCTGCATTTCAATGTTGCAACTTGCTGAAAACTGTCCACGGCGTTTTCATCTCAACTAGACACAGCACAGCAAAAAATTGGATATCCAGAGTGCATCAAACATGATTTAGAGCTTGTTTATGGAAAAGTGCTTATTTCTGCATTTCAATGTTGCAACTTGCTGAAAACTGTCCACAGTGTTTTCATTCATCTCGAAATAGAACAGCACAAAAAAATTTTTTATCCAGAGTGCATCAAACATGATTTAGAGCTTGTTTATGGAAAAGTGCTTATTTCTGCATTTCAATGTTGCAACTTGCTGAAAACAGTCTACAGTGTTTTCATAACATCTCGAATATACCATAACAAAACATTTTTTTATCCAGAGTGCTTCAACATGATTTAGAGCTTGTTATGGAAAAGTGCTTATTTCTGCATTTCAATGTTCAACATGCTGACAACCTGTCACGGGTTCATTTCATCTCAACTCGACACAGCACAGCAAAAATTGGAATCCAGAGTGCATCAAACATGATTTAGAGCTTGTTTATGGAAAAGTGCTTATTTCTGCATTTCAATGTTGTAACTTGCTGAAAAAGTCTACAGTGTTTTCATAACATCTCGACTAAACATAACAAAAACATTTTTTTATCCAGAGTGCTTTCAAACATGATTTAGAGCTTGTTTATGGAAAAGTGCTTATTTCTGCATTTCAATGTTGCAACTTGCTGAAAACTGTCCACGGTGTTCATTTCATCTCAACTAGACACAGCACAGCAAAAATTGGACATCCAGAGTGCATCAAACATGATTTAGAGCTTGTTTATGGAAAAGTGCTTATTTCTGCATTTCAATGTTGCAACTTGCTGAAAACAGTCCACGGGTTCATTTCATCTCAACTAGACACAGCACAGCAAAAATTATCCAGAGTGCTTCAAACATGATTTAGAGCTGTTTATGGAAAAGTGCTTATTTCTGCATTTCAATGTTGCAACTTGCTGAAAAACTGTCCACGTGTTCATTTCATCTCAACTAGACCAGCACAGCAAAAATTGGACATCCAGAGGCATCAAACATGATTTAGAGCTTGTTTATGGAAAAGTGCTTATTTCTGCATTTCAATGTTGCAACTTGCTGAAAACTGTCCACGGGTTCATTCATCTCAACTAGACACAGCACAGCAAAAATTGGACATCCAGAGTGCATCAAACATGATTTAGAGCTTGTTTATGGAAAAGTGCTTATTTCTGCATTTCAATGTTGCAACTTGCTGAAAACAGTCCACAGTGTTTTCATAACATCTCGATCAAACACAAAAAATTTTTTATCCAGAGTGCATCAAACATGATTTAGAGCTTGTTTATGGAAAAGTGCTTATTTCTGCATTTCAATGTTGCAACTTGCTGAAAACTGTCACGGCGTTCATTTCATCTCAACCTAGAACAGCACAGCAAAAATTGGAATCCAGAGTGCATTCAACATGATTTAGAGCTTGTTTATGGAAAAGTGCTTATTTCTGCATTTCAATGTTGTAACTTGCTGAAAACAGTCCACAGTGTTTCATAACATCTCGAATAAACATAACAAAAACATTTTTTTATCCAGAGTGCTTCAAACATGATTTAGAGCTTGTTATGGAAAAGTGCTTATTTCTGCATTCAATGTTGCAACTTGCTGAAAACTGTCACGGTGTTCATTTCATCTCAACTAACACAGCACAGAAAAATGGATATCCAAGTGCATCAA
>NW_022265636.1:0-8272 GCF_002021735.2 Oncorhynchus kisutch | reverse complement strand
TACACTCCACTCTAACCTCTACCCTTGCCAATACTCTACCCACAACTTTGCTCAATACTCTAAACTATACTCCACCCTCTACTCTCTACCCACTACTCTACTCTACCCACTGCTAGACACTCTATTCTACCCTCTACTCTAACCCACTAACTCTACTCTACACTCTGACACTATACTCTACCCTCTACTCTACCCACTACTCTACCCACAACTCTCCCTCTACTCTACCCACAGCTAGACACTCTATTCTACCCTCTACTCTACCCACTACTCTACTACCCGACTGCTAGACACTCATTCTACCCTCTACTCTACCCACTACTCTACTCTACACTCTACACTATACTCTCCCTCTACTCTACCCACTACTCTACCCCACAGCTGCCTACCCTCTACTCTACCCACTACTCTACCCTCTACTCTCTACTCTACTCTACACTCCACTCTAACCTCTACCTTGCCAATACTCTACCCACAACTTTGCCCAATACTCTAAACTATACTCCACCCTCTACTCTACCCACTACTCTACTCTAACCCACTGCTAGACACTCTATCTACCTCTACTCTACCCACTACTCTACTCTACACTCTACACTATACTCTACCCTCTACCCTTACTCTACCGCACTACTCTACCCACAGCTCTAACCTCTACTCTACCCACAGCTCTACACTCTACTCTACCCACACATCTACCCTCTACTCTACCCACTACTCTACCCTCTACTCTACCCACTACTCTACCCTCTACTCTACACTATACTCCTACCCACTACTCTACTCTATCTCTACCCACTACTCTACACTCTACTCTACCCTCTACTCTACCCACTACTCTACGCTCTACTCTACCCACTACTTTACACTCTACTCTACTCTACCCTCTACTCTACCCACAACTCTACCCTCTACTCTATCTACACTCTACACTATAACTCTACCCTCACTTAACTCTACCCACTACTCTAATCTACCCACAGCTCTACCCTCTCCTCTACCCACAGCTGACACTCTATTCTAACTCTACCTCTACCCGCACTACTCTACTCCCACAGCTCTACCCTCTACTCGTATCCACAGCTCTACCCTCTACTCTACCCACTACTCTACCCAAGCTCTACCCTCTACTCTACCCACAGCTAGACACTCTATTCTACCCTCTACTCTACCCACTACTCTACCCACAGCTCTACCCTCTACTCTATCCACAGCTCTACCCTCTACTCTACCCACTACTCTACCCTACTATCTCTACTCTACTCTACAATCCACTCTAACCTCTACCCTTGCCAATACTCTACCCACAACTTTGCCCAATACTCTAAACTATACTCCACCCTCTACTCTACCCACTACTCTACTCTACCCACTGCTAGACACTTTATTCTACCCTCTACTCTACCCACTACTCTACTCTACACTCTACACTATACTCTACCTCTACTCTACCCACTACTCTACCCACAGCTCTACCCTCTACTCTACCCACTACTCTACCCTCTACTCTCTACTCTACTCTACACTCCACTCTAACCTCTACCCTTGCCAATACTCTACCCACAACTTTGCTCAATAGTCTAAACTATACTCCACCCTCTACTCTACCCACTACTCTAGCTCCACCCACTGCTAGACACTCTATTCTACCCTCTACTCTACGCACTACTCTACTCTACACTCTACACTATACTCTACCCTCTACTCTACCCACTACTCTACCACAGCTCTACCCTCTACTCTACCCACAGCTAGACACTCTATTCTACTACCTCTACTCTACCCACTACTCTACACAGCTCTACCCTCTACTCTATCCACAGCTCTACCTCTACTCTACCCACTACTCTACCCTCTACTCTCTACTCTACTCTACACTCCACTCTAACCTCTACCCTTGCCAATACTCTACCCACAACTTTGCTCAATACTCTAAACTATACTCCACCCTCTACTCTACCCACTACTCTACTCACCCACTGCTAGACACTCTATTCTACCCTCTACTCTACCACTACTCTACTCTACACTCTACACTATACTCTACCCTCTACTCTACCCACTACTCTACCCACAGCTCTACCCTCTACTCTACCCACAGCTAGACACCTATTCTACCCTCTACTCTACCCACTTACTTACCACAGCTCTACCCTCTACTCTATCCACAGCTCTACCTCTACTCTAACCCACTACTCTACCCTCTACTCTTACTCTACTCTACACTCCACTCTAAACCTCTACCCTGCCAAACTCTACCACAACTTTGCCCAATACTCTAAACTATACTCCACCGTCTACTCTACCCACTACTCTACTCTACCCACTGCTAGACACTCTATTCTCCCTCTACTCTACCCACTACTCTACTCTACACTCTACACTATACTCTAACCCTCTACTCTACCCACTACTCTACCCACCAGCTCTACCTCGTACTCTACCCACTACTCACCCTCTACTCTCAACTCTACTCTACACTCCACTCTAACCTCTACCCTGCCAATACTCTACCCACAACTTTGCCCAATACTCTAAACTATACTCCACCCTCTACTCTAACCGCACTACTCTACTCTACCCACTGCTAGACACTCTATTCTACCTCTACTCTACCCACTACTGCTACTCTACACTCTACACATACTCTACCCTCTACTCTACCCACTACTCTACCCACAGCTCTACCCCTACTCTACCCACAAGCTCTACACTCTACTCTACCCACTACTCTACCCTCTACTCTACCCACTACTCTACCCCTCTACTGCTACCACTACTCTACCCTCTACTCTACACTATACTCTACCACTACTCTACTCTACCTCTAGCCCACTACTCTACACTCTACTCTACCTCTACTCTTACCCACTACTCTACCCTGCTACTCTACCCACTACTTTACCCTGCTACTCTACTCTACCCTCTACTCTACCCACAACTCTACCCTCTACTCTACTCACACTCTACACTATACTCTACCCTCTACTCTACCCACTACTCTACCCACAGCTCTAACCCTCTACTCTACCCACAGCATAGACACTCTATTCTACCCTCTACTCTACCCACTACTCTAGCCCACAGCTCTACCCTCTACTCTATCCACAGCCTACCCTCTACTCTACCCACTACTGCTAGCCCTCTACTCTTCCTACTCTACTCTACACTCCACTCTAACCTCTACCCTTGCCAATACTCTACCCACAACTTTGCCCAATACTCTAAACTATACTCCACCCTCTACTCTACCCACTACTCTACTCTACCCACTGCTAGACACTTTATTCTACCCTCTACTCTTACCCACTACTCTACTCTACACTCTACACTATACTCTACCCTCTACTCTACCCACTACTCTAACCCACAGCTCTACCCTCTACTCTACCCACTACTCTACCCTCTACTCTCTACTCTACTCTACACTCCACTCTAACCTGCTACCCTTGCCAATACTCTACCCACAACTTTGCCCAATACTCTAAACTATACTCCACCCTCTACTCTACCCACTACTCTACTCTACCCACGCTAGACACTCTATCACCTCTACTCTACCCACTACTCTACTCTAACACTCTACACTATACCTACCCCTACTCTACCCACTACTCTACCCACAGCTCTACCCTCTACTCTACTCCACAGCTCTACACTCGACTCTACCCACTACTCTACCCTCTACTCTACCCACTACTCTACCTCTACTCTACCCACTATCTCTACCTCTACTCTACTACTATACTCTACCCACTACTCTACTCTACTCTACCCACTACTCTAGCCACTCTACTCTACCCTCTACTCTACCCACTACTCTAGCGCGTCTACTCTCACCCACTACTTTACCCTCTACTCTACTCTACCCTCTACCTACCCACAACTCTACCCTCTACTCTACTCTACACTCACACATACTCTACCCTCTACTCTACCCACTACTCTACCCACAGCTCTACCCTCTCCTCTACCCACAGCTAGACACCTCTATAGTCTACCCTCTACTCTACCCACTACTCTACCCACAGCTCTACCCTCTACTCTATCCACAGCTCTACCCCTCTACTCTACCACTACTCTACCCTCTACTCTTACTCTACTCTACACTCCACTCTAACCTCTACCCTTGCCAATACTCTACCCCACAACTTTGCCCAATACTCTAACTATACTCCACCTCTACTACTACCCACGTACTCTACTCTACCCACTGCTAGACACTTATTCTACCCTCTACTCTACCCACTACTCTACTGCTACAACTCTACACTATACTTACCCTCTACTCTACCCACTACTCTCTACCCACAGCTCTACCCTCTACTCTACCCACTACTCTCTACTCTACTCTACACTCCACTCTAACTACTACCCTTGCCAATACTCTACCCACAACTTTGCTCAATATTCTAAACTATACTCACCCTTACTCTACCCACTACTCTACTCTACCCACTGCTAGACACTCTATTCTACCCTCTACTCTACCCACTACTCTACTCTACACTCTACACTATACTCTACCCTCTACTCTACTACCTTACTCTACCCACAGCTAGACACTCTATTTCTACCCTCTACTCTACCCACTACTCTACCCACAGCTTAACCCTCTACTCTATCACACAGCTCTACCCTCTACTGTCTACCCACTACTCTACCCTCTACTCTCTACTCTACTCTACACTCCACTCTAACCTCTACCCTTGCCAATACTCTACCCACAACTTTGCCCAATACTCTAAACTATACTCCACCGTCTACTCTACCCACTACTCTACTCTACCCACTGCTAGACACTCTTCATTCTACCCTCTACTCTACCCACTACTCTACTCTACACTCTACACTATACTCTAGCCCTCTACTCTACCCACTACTCTACCCACAGCTCTACCCTCTACTCTACCCATACTCTACCCTCTACTCTCTACTCTACTCCTACACTCCACTCTAACCTCTACCCCTTGCCAATACTCTACCCACAACTTTGCCCAATACTCTAAACTATACTCCACCCTCTACTCTACCCAGCTACTCTACTCTACCCACTGCTAGACACTCTATTCTACCCTCTACGTCCTAGCCCACTACTCTACTCTACACTCCACACTATACTCTACCTCTACGTCTACCCACTACTCTAACCCACAGCTCTACCCTCTACTCTACCCACAGCTCTACACTTACTCTACCCACTACTCTAACCTCTACTCTACCCACTACTCTACCCTCTACTCTACCACTACTCTACCCTCTACTCTACACTATACTCTACCCACTACTCTACTCTACTCTACCCACTACTCTACCACTCTACTCTACCCTCTACTCTAACCACTACTCTACCCTCTACTCTACCCACTACTTTACCCCTCTACTCTACCTCTACCCTCTCTCTACCACAACTCTACCCTCTACTCTACTCTACACTCTACACTTACTCTACCCTCTACGCTACCCACTACTCTACCCACAGCTCTACCCTCTACTCTACCCCACAGCTAGACACTCTATTCTACCCTCTACTATACCCACTACTCTACCCACAGCTCTACCCTCTACTCTATCCACAGCTCTACCCTCTACTCTACCCACTACTCTACCCTCTACTCTACTCTACACTCTACACTATACTCTACCCTATTACTCTACCCACTACTCTACCCACAGCTCTACCCTCTACTCTACCCACAGCTAGACACTCTATTCTACCCTCTACTCTACCCACTACTCTACCCACAGCTCTACCCTCTACTCTATCCACAGCTCTACCCTCTACTCTACCCACTACTCTACCCTCTACTCTCTACTCTACTCTACACTCCAACTCTAACCTCTACCCTTGCCAATACTCTACCCACAACTTTGCCCAATACTCTAAACTATACTCCACCTCTACTGCTACCCACTACTCTACTCTACCCACTGCTTAGACACTTTATTCTACCCTCTACTCTACCCACTACTCTACTCTACACTCTACACTATACTCTACCCTCTACTCTACCCACTACTCTACCCATAGCTCTACCCTCTACTCTACCCACTACTATACCCTCTACTCTCTACTCTACTCTACACTCCACTCTAACCTCTACCCTTGCCAATACTCTACCCACAACTTTGCTCAATACTCTAAACTATACTCCACCCTCTACTCTACCCACTACTCTACTCTACCCACTGCTAGGACACTCTATTCTACCCTCTACTCTACCCACTACTCTACTCTACACTCTACACTATACTCTACCTCTACTCTACCCACTACTCTACCCACAGCTCTACCCTCTACTCTACCACAGCTAGACACTCTATCTACCCTCTACTCTACCCACTACTCTACCCACAGCTCTACCCTCTACTCTATCCACAGATCTACCCTCTACTCTACCCACTACTCTACCCTCTACTCTCTACTCTACTCTACACTCCACTCTAACCTCTACCCTTGCCAATACTCTACCCACAACTTTGCCCAATACTCTAAACTATACTCCACCCTCTTACTCTACCCACTACTCTACTCTACCCACTGCTAGACATCTATTCTACCCTCTACTCTATCCTCTACTTACCCACTACTCTACCCTCTACTCTACCCACTACTTTACCCTCTACTCTACTCTACCCTCTACTCTACCCACAACTCTACCCTCTACTCTACTCTACACTCTACACTAATACTCTACCCTATACTCTACCCACTACTCTACCCACAGCTCTACCCTCTACTCTACCCACAGCTAGACACTCTATTCTACACTCTACTCTACCCACTACTCTACCCACAGCTCTACCCTCTACTCTATCCACAGCTCTACCCTCTACTCTACCCCACTACTCTACCCTCTACTCTCTACTCTACTCTACACTCCACTCTAACCTCTACCCTTGCCAATACTCTACCCAGCAACTTTGCCCAATACTCTAAACTATACTCCACCCTCTACTCTACCCACTACTCTACTCTACCCACTGGCTAGACACTTTATTCTACCCTCTACTCTACCCACTACTCTACTCTACACTCTACACTATACCTACCCTCTACTCTACCCACTACTCTACCACAGCTCTACCCTCTACTCTACCCACTACTCTAACCCTCTACTCTCTACTCTACTCTACACTCCACTCTAACCTCTACCCTTGCCAATACTGCTACCCACAACTTTGCTCCAATACTCTAAACTATACTCCACCCTCTACTCTACCCACTACTCTACTCTACCCACTGCTAGACACTCTATTCTACCTCTACTCTACCCACTACTCTACTCTACACTCTACACTATAGCTCTAACCCTCTACTCTACCCACTACTCTACCCACAGCTCTACCCTCTACTCTACCCACAAGCTAGACACTCTATTCTACCCTCTACTCTACCCACTACTGCTACCCACAGCTCTAACCCTCTACTCTATCCACAGCTCTACCACTACTCTACTCTACACTCTACACTATACTCTACCCTCTACTCTACCCACTAACTCTACCCACAGCTCTACCCTCTACTCTACCCACTACTCTACCCTCTACTCTCTACTCTACTCTACACTCCACTCTAACCTCTACCCTTGCCAATACTCTACCCACAACTTTGCCCAATACTCTAAACTATACTCCACCCTCTACTCTACCCACTACTCTACTCTACCCACTGCTAGACACTCTATTCTACCCTCTACTCTACCCACTACTCTACTCTACACTCTACACTATACTCTACCCTCTACTCTACCCACTACTCTACCCACAGCTCTACCCTCATACTCTACCCACAGCTCTACACTCTACTCTACCCACTACTCTACCCTCTACTCTACCCACTACTCTACCCTCTACTCTACCCACTACTCTACCCTCTACTCTACACTATACTCTACCCACTACTCTACTCTACTCTACCCACTACTCTACACTCTACTCTACCCTCTACTCTACCCACTACTCTACCCTCTACTCTACCCACTACTTTACCCTCTACTCTACTCTACCCTCTACTCTACCCACAACTCTACCCTCTACTCTATCCACTACTCTACTCTACTCTACCACAACACTACCCACTACTCTACCCACTACTCTACCCTCTACTCTACCCACAACTCTACCCACTACTCTACCCCACTACTCTACTCTACTCTACCATCATACTCTACACTATACTCTACCAAAACACTTATTTATATATATATATCGCTCTCTCTCTCTTCTTCTCTCTCTCTTCTTGTCTCTTCATCTTCTCTCTCTCTCTGTC
>NW_022265635.1:0-8388 GCF_002021735.2 Oncorhynchus kisutch | reverse complement strand
CCCCTCGACCCCCCAGCAAGCAAGACAGAGAGCAAGCCCTCAGAGTTCATCATCACCCTGGATAACTCAAGGTAGGTGAGAGTGTGATGCGACCACACACACACACACACAACTACTGTACCACACTGCACACACACACCACATACAGTATATACCACACACACACTGTACACACCACCACACACACACACCACCACAACACACATACATACTACACACACACACACACGTCCATCCACACACCACATACCATACCACCACCACAACGCACACTGTCACTACACACATACCACACACACTGTACACACACGCTAGGACTGTACACACACACACACACACAAACATACTGTACCACACACACACACTGTACACCACACACATACTGTAACACACACATACTGTACACCACACACACACATACTATCACACACACACATACTGTACACACATCACACACACACACACACATACTGTACACACACATACTGTACACACACATACCACACACACAATCCGGTTTCTGTCTCTGACCAGCTTGCTGTCTTTCTCTTCAGGAGCTGCACCCTGACTGTGGCCTTAGCAACAGAATCCGGGTTGCTAACCATGTCTCTGACCTGGCCAAGGCCAGAATTTGAGGAGGTGAGAGAGCACTGTGGTGTGTGTTGTGTGTGTGTGTGTGTAGACGGGTTAGCTAACACCGTCACAAAAAATATGTGCACACTTCAGTGTGTCAGAAGTCAGTGTGTTGTGATTCTACATGGCCACACACAGCGACAAGAAGCTGTCGTGTGGGGAATCGTCGGGGGCTCCTTTTCAGCTCGTTTCTTAAATCTGGTTCTTGATATCATGTCTTGTTTTGACTGAGGTCAAGTCTATGCTAATACTGTATGGTTAAAATCTGTATTAATGTGTGTGTGTGTATTAATGTGTGTGTGTTTACAGCATGCAGTGGAAGCCGTATGGAAGGCAGTGGAGGACATGCTGACTCCAGAACAGCCACCTGAAGCTAGACATGCTGTCCTGCTGCTCCTCAGAGCTGTCATACAGGACAGGTAACACACACACACACACACAGAGACACACAGACATACACACACACACACAGAGACATACACACACACACCTATACACACACACATACACACACACACATATACACACCAACACACATATACACACACACACACACACACTATCTAGGAGGCACCACAGAGACAAGAAAGTATGTTGACTTCCTGTGTGTGTTCCCTCTGTGTGTGTGTCTACCAGGGTGAGCGTCTGGGTCCTCTGCGGGCCTTCTTCTTCAAGGTGATCAGAGACTACCAGCCGTCCAATGAGGACCTGTCTGACAGGCTGAGTGTTTCAAGGCCCTGACGGAGAACGGGAAGGACATCACATACCTGGAGGAGGACATAGGTGAGACACACACACCTTACAACATCAACCCTTTTTACACTGTGACATGTAGATGGTTCCACCCCACAGTCTTTTGACAGTCGTTACACACTACCATGTTACCATGTTACAGAGTCTGTCCACGAGATATTCACTTGACCAATGACAGCCCAACTGGGACCCTTGAGAAGATATTGACTGATTGGTCACGATATGTTTGACTGACTGGTCACGATATTTTTGACTGATTTGGTCACAATATCTTTTGACTGACTGGTTGATTTAATTTATTGATCACCTGCAGCTGTGGTTTGTCCTGCTGTGGATGGACATTGGTCTGACCGCTGACTTCCTCCACGTCCTGGTCAACCTGGTCAAGTTCAACAGCTGCTACCCCTCGACCAGAACGTATCCGTCATGGTCCAGTAAGAACACACACAGTCCTGTACAACTAACCTTGTGGGGACACACAATTCAGTCCCATTCAAAATACTATTTTCCCTAACCTGTACCCTAACCTAATCCCTAACCTTGTACCCTAACCTGTACCCTAACCTTAATCCCTAACCTGTACCCTAACCTTAATCCCTAACCTGTACCCTTACCTTAATCCCTAACCTTAATCCCTAACCTTAATCCCTAACCTTAATCCCTAACCTGTACCCTAACCTGTACCCTAACCTTAATCCCTAACCTTAATCCCTAACCTGTGCCCTAACCTGTACCCTAATCTTAACTCGAAACCCTAGCTCCTAACCCTCAACCTAACTCTGTAACTCCTAACACTAATTCTACCCTATACCCACTAGAATGGCATTTGACCTTGTAGGGACTAATAAAATGTCCCCAGTTGGTCAAATTTTTGTTAGTATAATATTTTGTGGGGTCTTCTGATTAAACACAGACACACACACACACACACACACGCGCTACGTCTCAGTGTGTGTGGTTTTGTCCAACAGGAAGATCTGTCTGCTGTGTAACCGGACTACAGCCTCTACAGACATTGAGGTAATATTTAATTTACTCTACAGACATTGAGGTAATATTTAATTTACTCTACAGACATTGAGGTAATATTTAATTTACTCTACAGACATTGAGGTAATATTTAATTTACTCTACAGACATTGAGGTAATATTTAATTTACTCTGCAGACATTGAGGTAATATTTAATTTACTCTGATGTCGAGGTTTTACAACTCTGGACTTTTTATTCATGAGGTCATTAACCCTTACGTGTGTGTGTCGTCTCGGGGTATGTGTGTGTGTGTGTGTGTCGTCTGTGTGTGTCGTGTGTGTGTGTGTGTGTGTGTGTGTCGTCTGTGTGTGTGTGTCGTGTGTGTGTGTGTCGTGTGTGTGTTGTCTGTGTGTGTGTGTCGTCTGTGTGTGTGTGTCGTGTGTGTGTGTGTGTGTCGTCTCTGTGTGTGTGTGTGTGTGTCGTCTCGGTGTGTGTGTGTGTGTGTTCTCGGTGTGTGTGTGTGTGTGTCGTCTCGGTGTGTGTGTCGTCTCGGTGTGTGTGTCGTCTCGGTGTGTGTGTGTGTGTCGTCTCGGTGTGTGTATGTGTGTCGTCTCGGTGTGTGTGTGTGTGTCGTCTCGGTGTGTGTGTGTGTGTGTGTCGGTGTGTGTGTGTGTCGGTGTGTGTGTGTCGTCTGTGTGTGTGGTCGTCTCTGTGTGTGTGTGTGTGTGTCGTCTCTGTGTGTGTGTGTGTCGTCTCGGTGTGTGTGTGTGTGTGTGTGTGTGTGTCGTCTCGGTGTGTCTGTGTGTGTGTCGTCTCGGTGTGTCTGTGTGTGTGTCGTCTCGGTGTGTCTGTGTGTGTGTCGTCTCGGTGTGTCTGTGTGTGTGTCGTCTCGGTGTGTCTGTGTGTGTGTGTCGTCTCGGTGTGTCTGTGTGTGTGTGTCGTCTCGGTGTGTCTGTGTGTGTGTCGTCTCGGTGTGTCTGTGTGTGTGTCGTCTCGGTGTGTCTGTGTGTGTGTCGTCTCGGTGTGTGTGTGTGTGTGTGTGTGTGTGTGTGTGTCGTCTCGGTGTGTGTGTGTGTGTGTGTCGTCTCGGTGTGTGTGTGTGTGTGTCGTCTCGGTGTGTGGGTGTGTGTGTCGTCTCGGTGTGTGGGTGTGTGTGTCGTCTCGGTGTGTGTGTGTGTGTGTGTGTGTGTGTGTGTGTGTGTGTGTGTGTCGTCTCTGTGTGTGTGTGTGTGTCGTCTTGGTGTGTCTGTGTGTGTCCAGATGGCTCTACAGGTGCTGGATGCGGTGGTGTGTTATAACTGCCTCCCCTCTGACTCCCTCACCGTCTTCATCATCACTCTCTGTCGCACCGTCAACGTCAAGGAGTTCTGTGAGTCCTGCTGGAAGGTGAGCAGGGAGTGTTGGTGAGGGAGTGTTGGAGTGTTGAGGAGGGAGTGTTGAGGAGGGAGTGTTGAGGAGGGAGTGTTGGTGAGGGAGTAGGTGAGTGTGTGAGGGAGTGTAGGGGAGGGAGTAGGTGAGTGTGTGAGGGAGTGTAGGGGAGGGAGTGTAGGTGAGGGAGTGTAGGTGAGGGAGTGTAGGTGAGGGAGTGTAGGTGAGGGAGTGTAGGTGAGGGAGTGTAGGTGAGGGAGTGTTGGGGAGGGAGTGTTGGTGAGGGAGTAGGGTGAGTGTGAGGGAGTGTTGGCGAGGGAGTAGGTGAGTGTGAGGGAGTGTTGGCGAGGGAGTGTTGGCGAGGGAGTGTTGGCAAGTGTGTGAGGGAGTGTTGTAGAGTGTGTGTCTGATCTACTTGTCATGTTAATTAATCTGACTAAACAATAATAATAATAGTAATGATTAATATTCTAACATCTAACTGTTTGTGTATAATCTGTTGATCATTTCTATCTGGCAGATGATAATACTGCTCCTCCTCTCATCTCCCCTCTCCTCCCCTATCATCTCCCCTCTCCTCCTCTCCCCTCTCCTCCTCTCCTCCTCTCTCCTTCTCCCCTCTCCTCCTCTCCCCTCTCCTCTCCTCCTCTCTCTTCTCCCCTCGTCCTCCTCTCCCCTCCCCCTCTCCTCCATCTCTCCAGTTGATGAGGAAGGTGTTGGGGACTCATCTGGGCCATAGTGCCATATACACCATGTGCCGTATCATGGAGGAGAGGTAACAACCCTGTGTGTGCCTGCGTGTGTCTAACCTCTCCTCTCTGTGTGTCTAACCTGTCCTCTCTGTGTGTGTGTGCCTGCGTGTGTGTGTGTGCCTGCGTGTGTGTGTGTGCCTGCGTGTGTGTGTGTGCCTGCGTGTGTGTGTGTGCCTGCGTGTGTGTGTGTGCCTGCGTGTGTGTGTGTGCCTGCGTGTGTGTGTGCCTGCGTGTGTCTAACCTCTGTGTCTAACCTGTCCTCTCTGTGTGTCTAACCTGTCCTCTCTGTGTGTCTAACCTGTCCTCTCTGTGTGTCTAACCTGTCCTCTCTGTGTGTCTAACCAGTCCTCTCTCTGTGTGTCTAACCAGTCCTCTCTGTGTGTGTGTCTAACCATCCTCTCTCTGTGTGTCTACCAGTCCTCTCTGTGTGTGTGTGTGTGTGTCTAACCTGTCCTCTCTCTGTGTGTGTGTGTGTCTAACCTGTCCTCTCTCTCTCTGTCAGGGCGTATATGGAGGATTCTCCATTGCTGAGAGGAGCAGTGTTCTTTGTAGGGATGGCTCTATGGGGCGCACCGTCTCCCAGCCTTAAAGAACACCCCTACCCTGGTCCTCCCATCATTCTATAAGGTAGGATCCAGAGAGAGGGGGGGGGGGGGGGGGGGGGAGATTCAGCATTTTAAAAGGTGCATTAGAGGAGTTTTACTTTGACCTCTGACCAACCCCTGACCTTTAACCCCCAGGCGATGTGGTGTGCCAACGAGATGGTGTCATATGAGATCGTTCTGTCCATCACCAGACTGATAAAGAAGTATGGCAAGGAACTCCAGGTGGTCACATGGGACATACTGCTGGGGATCATAGAGAGGTTACTACAGCAGATTCAGGTACACACAGACACACACAGACACACACAGACAAAGATACAGACACAGACACACACAGACAAAGATACACACACACACACACACACCACAGAGACAAAGACACACACACACAGAGACCCAGAGACAAAGACACACACACACACCAGACAAAGATACACACACACACACACACACACACACACACACCACACACACACACACACACACACACCAGAGACACATACAGACAGACCGAGAAAATGAATGTAGTTCTCTCTCTCTAGTCTATAGGCAGTGCAGAGCTGAAAGTCCATAGTGTTTTGAGTTCTCTCTCCAGTCTATAGGCAGTGCAGAGCTGAAGTCCATAGTGTTTGAGTTCTCTCTCCAGTCTATAGGCAGTGCAGAGCTGAAGTCCATAGTGTTTGAGTTCTCTCTCCAGTCTATAGGCAGTGCAGAGCTGAAGTCCATAGTGTTTGAGTTCTCTCTCCAGTCTATAGGCAGTGCAGAGCTGAAGTCCATAGTGTTTGAGTTCTCTCTCCAGTCTATAGCAGTGCAGAGCTGAAGTCCATAGTGTTTGAGTTCTCTCTCCAGTCTATAGGCAGTGCAGAGCTGAAGTCCATAGTGTTTGAGTTGCTGACTACAGTGGAGGAGCTCTATGAGCAGAATGGCTTCCATGGATCATCTGACAAGTTCTTCAGTCTGGTGGAGAAGTGTGCTGACAAAAGACCTGTGAGTCACTCTTCCTCTTCCCCTCTTCTCCTTTCCTCCTCTTCCTCAGCTTCTCCTTTCCTCCCCTTCTGCTTCCCCTCTTTCTCTTTCCTCCACTTCCCCCTCTTCTCCTTTCCTCCTCTCATCGCCCTCCTCTTCCCCCTCTTCTCCTTTCCTCCTCTTCCTGCTCTCATTGGCCCTCCTCTTCCCCCTCGTCTCCTTTCCTCCTCTTATAGGCCATCCACTTCCCCCTCTCATCGGCCCTCCACTTCCCCCTCTCATCGGCCCTCCACTTCCCCCTCTCATCGGCCCTCCACTTCCCCCTCGTCTCCTTTCCTCCTCTTCCTCCTCTTATAGGCCCTCCACTTCCCCCTCTCATCGGCCCTCCACTTCCCCCTCGTCTCCTTTCCTCCTCCTCTTCCTCCTCTTATAGGCCCTCCACTTCCCCCTCTCATCGACCCTCCACTTCCCCCTCTCATCGGCCCTCCACTTCCTCCTCTTCTCCCTCTTCTCCTTTCCTCCTCTTTTCTACTTCCCCTCTTCTCCTTTCCTCCTCTCATCGGCCCTCCACTTCCTCCTCTTCTCCCTCTTCTCTCCACTTCCCCTCTTCTCCTTTCCTCTTCTTCTCTCCTTTCCTCCTCTTCTTCCTCCTCTTCCCCCTCTTCTCCTTCCCCCTCTTCTCCTTTCTCCCCCTCTTCTCATTTCCTCCTCTTCTCCACTTCCCCTCTCTCTCCCCTTCCCTCTTCTTCCCTCCTCCTTCCTCCTCTTCCTCCTTTTCTCTCGTGTCTCCTTTCCCCTCTTCCTTCCCTTCCCCCTCTTCTCCTTCCCCCCTCTTCTCCTTTCTCTCTTCTCCTTTCCCTCCTCTTCCTTCCTTTCCTCCTCTTCTCCTTTCCTCCTCATCAGCCCTCCACTTCCTCCTCTTCTCCTTTCCCTCCTCATCAGCCCTCCACTTCCTCCTCCTCTTCTCCTTTCCTCCTCATCAGCCCTCCACTTCCCCCTCTTCTCCTTCCTCCTCTCATCGGCCCTCCACTTCCCCTATTCTCTTTCTCCTTTCCCTCCTCCCTTCCCCCTCTTCTCCTTTCCTCCTCTTCTCCTTTTCCTCCTCTAATAGACCTCCACTTCCCCCTCTTCTCCTTTCCTCCTCTTCTCCTTTCCTCCTCTTCTCCTTTCCTCCTCTTCTCCTTTCCTCCTCTCATCATCCCTCCACTTCCTCCTCTTCTCCTTTCCTCCTCTCATCAGCCCTCCACTCCCCTTCCCCCTTCTCCTTTCCTCCTCTCATCAGCCCTCCACTTCCCCCTCTTCTCCTTTCTCCTCTCATCAGCCCTCCACTTCCCCCTCCCCCCCTCTTCTCCTTTCCTTCCCCTCCCTTCTCCTTTCCTTCCTCCTCTTCTCCTTTCCTCCTCTCATCAGCCCTCCACTTCTCCCCTCTTCTCCTTTCCTCCTCTCATCACAGCCCTCCACTTCTCCCTCTTCTCCTTTCCTCCTCTCATCAGCCCTCCACTTCCTCCTCTTCTCCTTTCCTCCTCCTCTTCTCCTTTCCTCCTCTCATCGGCCCTCCACTTCCCCCCTCTCGTCTCCTCTTCTCTTCTCCTCCTCCTTTCCTCCTCTTCTCCTTTCCTCTTCTCCTTTTCCTCCTCTCATCGCCCTCCACTTCCTCCTCTTCTCCTTTCCTTCTCCTTTCCTCATCTTCTCCTTTCCTCCTCTAATAGCCCTCCACTTCTCCATCTTCTCCTTTCCTCCTCTAATAGGCCCTCCACTTCTCCATCTCTCCTTCCTTCCTCCTCTAATAGGCCCTCCACTTCTTCTCCTTTCCTCCTCCATAGTCCCTCCACTTCTCCTTTCCTCCTCTAATAGGCCCTCCACTTCTCCTTTCCTCCTCTCTCATTCAGCCCTCCACTTTTTCCCCCCTGTGTCTGACAGTCTGTGTGATGTCTGTTATTTGCCTTCACTTTGTCTTCCATTGTTCTTGTAAGGAGTTGTTGTTGTGATGTCATCAGGATGCGTCGGTGCTGACTCTGATATCGTACCGGGCCCAGTCCATCCAGCCAGCTAAAGACGGGTGGATCCAGAGCCTACACCGCCTTATGGAGAAGTTCTTCAGGTAACTGTATAGTGCTGTGTGGTCGCCACGGATACCAAACCAGGCAGTCGCCATGGAAACAAAAACCAAACTAAAAGTTGTTATAGGTGCCCGTTGAGTGATTGTCATTCCCGTCTTATGTTGAACATTATTCAGGGAAAGAAAGTGTGTTAAACTGCTTCTCTGGGTCTCTCTCTCTGGGTCTCTCTCTGGGTCTCTATCTCTCTCTCTGGGTCTCTCTCTGGGTCTCTCTCTCTCTC
>NW_022265634.1:392422-416586 GCF_002021735.2 Oncorhynchus kisutch | reverse complement strand
GCTGGATGAGCCGATCCTCCCCTGGTGCATCACAGGAGGTTGGTGACACCTTGATTAGGGAGGACGGTCCTCGTTGTAATGGCTGATGAGCCGTCCTCCCCTGGTGCATCACAGGAGGTTGGTGACACCTTGATTAGGGAGGACGGTCTCGTGTAATGGCTGGATTAGCCGTCCTCCCCTGGTGCATCACAGGAGGTTGGTGACACCTTGATTAGGGAGGACGGTCTCGTTGTAATGGCTGGATGAGCCGTCCTCCCCTGTGCATCACAGGAGGTTGGTGACACCTTGATTAGGGAGGAACGGTCTCGTTGTAATGGCTGGATGAGCCGTCCTCCCCTGGTGCATCACAGGAGGTTGGTGACACCTTGATTAGGAGGGACGGGTCTCGTTGTAATGGCTGGATAGCCGTCCTCCCCTGGTGCATCACAGGAGGTTGGTGACACCTTGATTAGGGAGGACGGTCTCGTTGTAATGGCTGGATGAGCCGTCCTCCCCTGGTGCATCACAGGAGGTTGGTGTGACACCTTGATTAGGGAGACGGTCTCGTTGTAATGGCTGGATGAGCCGTCCTCCCCTTGCATCACAGGAGGTTGGTGACACCGGTTGTGTTGTATGGGAGGACGTCTCGGGTGTAAGGTTGGCTGGATGAGCCCGTCCCGTCACCCTGGTGCATCACAGGAGGTTGGTGACACCTGATTCTGTAGGGAGGAGCGGTCGCTCGTTGTAATGCGATGGTGCCTTGATCCGCCTGGAAGCCCTGGTGCATCACAGGAGGTTGGTGACACCTTGATTAGGGAGGACGGTCTTCGTTGTAATGGCTGGATGAGCCGTCCTCCCCTGGTGCATCACAGGAGGTTGGTGACACCTTGATTAGGGAGGACGGTCTCGTTGTAATGGTGGATGAGCCGTCCTCCACCTGGTGCCATCACAGGAGGTTGTGACACCTTGATTAGGGAGGACGGTCTCGTTGTAATGGCTGGATGAGCCGTCCTCCCCTGGGTGCATCACAGAGGTTGGTGACACCTTGATTAGGGAGGACGGTCTCGTTGTAATGGGCTGGATGAGCCGTCCTCCCTGGTGCATCACAGGAGGTTGGTGACACCTTGATTAGGGAGGACGGTCTCGTTGTAATGGCTGGATGAGCCGTCCGTCCCTGGTGCATCACAGGAGGTTGGTGACACCTTGATTAGGGAGGACGTCCTCGTTGTAATGGCCTGGATGAGCCGTCTCCCCTGGTGCATCACAGGAGGTTGGTGACACCTTGATTAGGGAGGACGGTCTCGTTTTGTAATGGCTGGATGAGCCGTCCTCCCCTGGTGCATCACAGGAGGTTGGTGACACCTTGATTAGGGAGGACGGTCTCGTTTAATGGCTGGATGAGCCGTCCTCCCCTGGTGCATCACAGGAGGTTGTGTGACACCTTGATTAGGGAGGACGGTCTCGTTTAATGGCTGGATGAGCCGTCCTCCCTGGTGCATCACAGGAGGTTGGTGACACCTTGATTAGGGAGGACGGTCTCGTTGTAATGGCTGGATGAGCCGTCCTCCCCTGGTGCATCACAGGAGGTTGGTGACACCTTGATTAGGGAGGACGGTCTCGTTGTAATGGCTGGATGAGCCGTCCTCCCCTGGTGCATCACAGGAGGTTGGTGACACCTTGATTAGGGAGACGGTCTCGTTGTAATGGCTGGATGAGCCGTCCTCCCCTGGTGCATCACAGGAGGTTTGGTGACACCTTTATTAGGGAGGACGGTCTCGTTGTAATGGCTGGATGAGCCGTCCTCCCCTGGTGCATCACAGGAGGTTGGTGACACCTTGATTAGGGAGGACGGTCTCGTTGTAATGGCTGGATGAGCCGTCCTCCCCTGGTGCATCACGGAGGTGGTGACACCATTGAATTAGGGAGGACGGTCTCGTTGTAATGGCTGGATGAGCCGTCCTCCCCTGGTGCATCACAGGAGGTTGGTGACACCTTGATTAGGGAGGACGGTCTCGTTGTAATGGCTGGATAGCCGTCCTCCCCTGGTGCATCACAGGAGGTTGGTGACACCTTGAATTAGGGAGGACGGTCTCGTTGTAATGGCTGGATGAGCCGTCCTCCCCTGGTGCATCACAGGAGGTTGGTGACACCTTGATTAGGGAGGACGGTCTCGTTGTAATGGCTGGATGAGCCGTCCTCCCCTGGTGCATCACAGGAGGTTGGTGACACCTTGATTAGGGAGGACGGTCTCGTTGTAATGGCTGGATGAGCCGTCCTCCCCTGGTGCATCACAGGAGGTTGGTGACACCTTGATTAAGGAGGATAGGGGCTGGACGGTGCTCGTTGTAAATGGCTGGATTAGCGGGAAGGTGTTGAGGGGGAGGTCCTCCCCTGGTGCATCACAGGAGGTTGGTGACACCTTGATTAGGGAGGACGGTCTCGTTGTAATGGCTGGATGAGCCGTCCTCCCCTGGTGCATCACAGGAGGTGTGGACACCTTGATTAGGGAGGACGGTCTCGTTGTAATGGCTGGATGAAGCCGTCCTCCCCTGGTGCATCACAGGATGTTGGTGACACCTTGATTAGGGAGGGACGGTCCTCGTTGTAATTGGCTTGGACTTGAGCCGTCCTCCCCTGGTGCATCACAGGAGGTTGGTGACACCTTGTATTAGGGAGGACGGTCTCGTGGTAATGGTGGATGAGACGTCCTCCCATGGTGCATCACAGGAGTTGGGGTGGACACATTGATTAGGGGAGGCCGAGTTCTCGTGTGTAATGCTGGATGAGCCGTCCTCCCTGGTGCATCACTGGAGGTTGGTTTCAACTTGATAGGGAGGACGGTTCTGAACCACACTTGTGTAATGGCTGGATGAGGTCCTCCCTGTTGCATCACAGGAGGTTGGTGACAACTTGATTAGGGAGGCCGGTCTCGTTGTAATGGCTGGATGAGCCGTCCTCCCCTGGTGCATCACAGGAGGTTGGTGACACCTTGATTAGGGAGGACGGTCTCGTTGTAATGGCTGGATGAGCCGTCCTCCCCTGGTGCATCACAGGAGGTTGGTGACACCTTGATTAGGGAGGACGGTCTCGTTGTAATGGCTGGATGAGCCGTCCTCCCCTGGTGCATCACAGGAGGTTGGTGACACCTTGATTAGGGAGGACGGTCTCGTTGTAATGGCTGGATGAGCCGTCCTCCCCTGGTGCATCACAGGAGGTTGGTGACACCTTGATTAGGGAGGACGGTCTCGTTGTAATGGCTGGATGAGCCGTCCTCCCCTGGTGCATCACAGGAGGTTGGTGACACCTTGATTAGGGAGGACGGTCTCGTTGTAATGGCTGGATGAGCCGTCCTCCCCTGGTGCATCACAGGAGGTTGGTGACACCTTGATTAGGGAGGACGGTCTCGTTGTAATGGCTGGATGAGCCGTCCTCCCCTGGTGCATCACAGGAGGTTGGTGACACCTTGATTAGGGAGGACGGTCTCGTTGTAATGGCTGGATGAGCCGTCCTCCCCTGGTGCATCACAGGAGGTTGGTGACACCTTGATTAGGGAGGACGGTCTCGTTGTAATGGCTGGATGAGCCGTCCTCCCCTGGTGCATCACAGGAGGTTGGTGACACCTTGATTAGGGAGGACGGTCTCGTTGTAATGGCTGGATGAGCCGTCCTCCCCTGGTGCATCACAGGAGGTTGGTGACACCTTGATTAGGGAGGACGGTCTCGTTGTAATGGCTGGATGAGCCGTCCTCCCCTGGTGCATCACAGGAGGTTGGTGACACCTTGATTAGGGAGGACGGTCTCGTTGTAATGGCTGGATGAGCCGTCCTCCCCTGGTGCATCACAGGAGGTTGGTGACACCTTGATTAGGGAGGACGGTCTCGTTGTAATGGCTGGATGAGCCGTCCTCCCCTGGTGCATCACAGGAGGTTTGGTGACACCTTGATTAGGGAGGACGGTCTCGTTGTAATGGCTGGATGAGCCGTCCTCCCCTGGTGCATCACAGGAGGTTGGTGACACCTTGATTAGGGAGGACGGTCTCGTTGTAATGGCTGGATGAGCCGTCCTCCCCTGGTGCATCACAGGAGGTTGGTGACACCTTGATTAGGGAGGACGGTCTCGTTGTAATGGCTGGATGAGCCGTCCTCCCTGGTGCATCACAGGAGGTTGGTGACACCTTGATTAGGGAGGACGGTCTCGTTGTAATGGCTGGATGAGCCGTCCTCCCCTGGTGCATCACAGGAGGTTGGTGACACCTTGATTAGGGAGGACGGTCTCGTTGTAATGGCTGGATGAGCCGTCCTCCCCTGGTGCATCACAGGAGGTTGGTGACACCTTGATTAGGGAGGACGGTCTCGTTGTAATGGCTGGATGAGCCGTCCTCCCCTGGTGCATCACAGGAGGTTGGTGACACCTTGATTAGGGAGGACGGTCTCGTTGTAATGGCTGGATGAGCCGTCCTCCCCTGGTGCATCACAGGAGGTGGTGACACCTTGATTAGGGAGGACGGTCTCGTTGTAATGGCTGGATGAGCCGTCCTCCCCTGGTGCATCACAGGAGGTTGGTGACACCTTGATTAGGGAGGACGGTCTCGTTGTAATGGCTGGATGAGCCGTCCTCCCCTGGTGCATCACAGGAGGTTGGTGACACCTTGATTAGGGAGGACGGTCTCGTTGTAATGGCTGGATGAGCCGTCCTCCCCTGGTGCATCACAGGAGGTTGGTGACACCTTGATTAGGGAGGACGGTCTCGTTGTAATGGCTGGATGAGCCGTCCTCCCCTGGTGCATCACAGGAGGTTGGTGACACCTTGATTAGGGAGGACGGTCTCGTTGTAATGGCTGGATGAGCCGTCCTCCCCTGGTGCATCACAGGAGGTTGGTGACACCTTGATTAGGGAGGACGGTCTCGTTGTAATGGCTGGATGAGCCGTCCTCCCCTGGTGCATCACAGGAGGTTGGTGACACCTTGATTAGGGAGGACGGTCTCGTTGTAATGGCTGGATGAGCCGTCCTCCCCTGGTGCATCACAGGAGGTTGGTGACACCTTGATTAGGGAGGACGGTCTCGTTGTAATGGCTGGATGAGCCGTCCTCCCCTGGTGCATCACAGGAGGTTGGTGACACCTTGATTAGGGAGGACGGTCTCGTTGTAATGGCTGGATGAGCCGTCCTCCCCTGGTGCATCACAGGAGGTTGGTGACACCTTGATTAGGGAGGACGGTCTCGTTGTAATGGCTGGATGAGCCGTCCTCCCTGGTGCATCACAGGAGGTTGGTGACACCTTGATTAGGGAGGACGGTCTCGTTGTAATGGCTGGATGAGCCGTCCTCCCCTGGTGCATCACAGGAGGTTGGTGACACCTTGATTAGGGAGGACGGTCTCGTTGTAATGGCTGGATGAGCCGTCCTCCCCTGGTGCATCACAGGAGGTTGGTGACACCTTGATTAGGGAGGACGGTCTCGTTGTAATGGCTGGATGAGCCGTCCTCCCCTGGTGCATCACAGGAGGTTGGTGACACCTTGATTAGGGAGGACGGTCTCGTTGTAATGGCTGGATGAGCCGTCCTCCCCTGGTGCATCACAGGAGGTTGGTGACACCTTGATTAGGGAGGACGGTCTCGTTGTAATGGCTGGATGAGCCGTCCTCCCCTGGTGCATCACAGGAGGTTGGTGACACCTTGATTAGGGAGGACGGTCTCGTTGTAATGGCTGGATGAGCCGTCCTCCCCTGGTGCATCACAGGAGGTTGGTGACACCTTGATTAGGGAGGACGGTCTCGTTGTAATGGCTGGATGAGCCGTCCTCCCCTGGTGCATCACAGGAGGTTGGTGACACCTTGATTAGGGAGGACGGTCTCGTTGTAATGGCTGGATGAGCCGTCCTCCCCTGGTGCATCACAGGAGGTTGGTGACACCTTGATTAGGGAGGACGGTCTCGTTGTAATGGCTGGATGAGCCGTCCTCCCCTGGTGCATCACAGGAGGTTGGTGACACCTTGATTAGGGAGGACGGTCTCGTTGTAATGGCTGGATGAGCCGTCCTCCCCTGGTGCATCACAGGAGGTTGGTGACACCTTGATTAGGGAGGACGGTCTCGTTGTAATGGCTGGATGAGCCGTCCTCCCCTGGTGCATCACAGGAGGTTGGTGACACCTTGATTAGGGAGGACGGTCTCGTTGTAATGGCTGGATGAGCCGTCCTCCCCTGGTGCATCACAGGAGGTTGGTGACACCTTGATTAGGGAGGACGGTCTCGTTGTAATGGCTGGATGAGCCGTCCTCCCCTGGTGCATCACAGGAGGTTGGTGACACCTTGATTAGGGAGGACGGTCTCGTTGTAATGGCTGGATGAGCCGTCCTCCCCTGGTGCATCACAGGAGGTTGGTGACACCTTGATTAGGGAGGACGGTCTCGTTGTAATGGCTGGATGAGCCGTCCTCCCCTGGTGCATCACAGGAGGTTGGTGACACCTTGATTAGGGAGGACGGTCTCGTTGTAATGGCTGGATGAGCCGTCCTCCCCTGGTGCATCACAGGAGGTTGGTGACACCTTGATTAGGGAGGACGGTCTCGTTGTAATGGCTGGATGAGCCGTCCTCCCCTGGTGCATCACAGGAGGTTGGTGACACCTTGATTAGGGAGGACGGTCTCGTTGTAATGGCTGGATGAGCCGTCCTCCCCTGGTGCATCACAGGAGGTTGGTGACACCTTGATTAGGGAGGACGGTCTCGTTGTAATGGCTGGATGAGCCGTCCTCCCCTGGTGCATCACAGGAGGTTGGTGACACCTTGATTAGGGAGGACGGTCTCGTTGTAATGGCTGGATGAGCCGTCCTCCCCTGGTGCATCACAGGAGGTTGGTGACACCTTGATTAGGGAGGACGGTCTCGTTGTAATGGCTGGATGAGCCGTCCTCCCCTGGTGCATCACAGGAGGTTGGTGACACCTTGATTAGGGAGGACGGTCTCGTTGTAATGGCTGGATGAGCCGTCCTCCCCTGGTGCATCACAGGAGGTTGGTGACACCTTGATTAGGGAGGACGGTCTCGTTGTAATGGCTGGATGAGCCGTCCTCCCCTGGTGCATCACAGGAGGTTGGTGACACCTTGATTAGGGAGGACGGTCTCGTTGTAATGGCTGGATGAGCCGTCCTCCCCTGGTGCATCACAGGAGGTTGGTGACACCTTGATTAGGGAGGACGGTCTCGTTGTAATGGCTGGATGAGCCGTCCTCCCCTGGTGCATCACAGGAGGTTGGTGACACCTTGATTAGGGAGGACGGTCTCGTTGTAATGGCTGGATGAGCCGTCCTCCCCTGGTGCATCACAGGAGGTTGGTGACACCTTGATTAGGGAGGACGGTCTCGTTGTAATGGCTGGATGAGCCGTCCTCCCCTGGTGCATCACAGGAGGTTGGTGACACCTTGATTAGGGAGGACGGTCTCGTTGTAATGGCTGGATGAGCCGTCCTCCCCTGGTGCATCACAGGAGGTTGGTGACACCTTGATTAGGGAGGACGGTCTCGTTGTAATGGCTGGAGCAGAATCAGTGGAATCATTAACGATGAGCCGTCCTCCCTGGTACATCACAGGAGGTTGGTGACACCTTGATTAGGGAGGACGGTCTCGTTGTAATGGCTGGATGAGCCGTCCTCCCCTGGTGCATCACAGGAGGTTGGTGACACCTTGATTAGGGAGGACGGTCTCGTTGTAATGGCTGGATGAGCCGTCCTCCCCTGGTGCATCACAGGAGGTTGGTGACACCTTGATTAGGGAGGACGGTCTCGTTGTAATGGCTGGATGAGCCGTCCTCCCCTGGTGCATCACAGGAGGTTGGTGACACCTTGATTAGGGAGGACGGTCTCGTTGTAATGGCTGGATGAGCCGTCCTCCCCTGGTGCATCACAGGAGGTTGGTGACACCTTGATTAGGGAGGACGGTCTCGTTGTAATGGCTGGATGAGCCGTCCTCCCCTGGTGCATCACAGGAGGTTGGTGACACCTTGATTAGGGAGGACGGTCTCGTTGTAATGGCTGGATGAGCCGTCCTCCCCTGGTGCATCACAGGAGGTTGGTGACACCTTGATTAGGGAGGACGGTCTCGTTGTAATGGCTGGATGAGCCGTCCTCCCCTGGTGCATCACAGGAGGTTGGTGACACCTTGATTAGGGAGGACGGTCTCGTTGTAATGGCTGGATGAGCCGTCCTCCCCTGGTGCATCACAGGAGGTTGGTGACACCTTGATTAGGGAGGACGGTCTCGTTGTAATGGCTGGAGCAGAATCAGTGGAATCATTAACGATGAGCCGTCCTCCCTGGTACATCACAGGAGGTTGGTGACACCTTGATTAGGGAGGACGGTCTCGTTGTAATGGCTGGATGAGCCGTCCTCCCCTGGTGCATCACAGGAGGTTGGTGACACCTTGATTAGGGAGGACGGTCTCGTTGTAATGGCTGGATGAGCCGTCCTCCCCTGGTGCATCACAGGAGGTTGGTGACACCTTGATTAGGGAGGACGGTCTCGTTGTAATGGCTGGATGAGCCGTCCTCCCCTGGTGCATCACAGGAGGTTGGTGACACCTTGATTAGGGAGGACGGTCTCGTTGTAATGGCTGGATGAGCCGTCCTCCCCTGGTGCATCACAGGAGGTTGGTGACACCTTGATTAGGGAGGACGGTCTCGTTGTAATGGCTGGAGCAGAATCAGTGGAATCATTAACGATGAGCCGTCCTCCCTGGTACATCACAGGAGGTTGGTGACACCTTGATTAGGGAGGACGGTCTCGTTGTAATGGCTGGATGAGCCGTCCTCCCCTGGTGCATCACAGGAGGTTGGTGACACCTTGATTAGGGAGGACGGTCTCGTTGTAATGGCTGGATGAGCCGTCCTCCCCTGGTGCATCACAGGAGGTTGGTGACACCTTGATTAGGGAGGACGGTCTCGTTGTAATGGCTGGATGAGCCGTCCTCCCCTGGTGCATCACAGGAGGTTGGTGACACCTTGATTAGGGAGGACGGTCTCGTTGTAATGGCTGGATGAGCCGTCCTCCCCTGGTGCATCACAGGAGGTTGGTGACACCTTGATTAGGGAGGACGGTCTCGTTGTAATGGCTGGATGAGCCGTCCTCCCCTGGTGCATCACAGGAGGTTGGTGACACCTTGATTAGGGAGGACGGTCTCGTTGTAATGGCTGGATGAGCCGTCCTCCCCTGGTGCATCACAGGAGGTTGGTGACACCTTGATTAGGGAGGACGGTCTCGTTGTAATGGCTGGATGAGCCGTCCTCCCCTGGTGCATCACAGGAGGTTGGTGACACCTTGATTAGGGAGGACGGTCTCGTTGTAATGGCTGGATGAGCCGTCCTCCCCTGGTGCATCACAGGAGGTTGGTGACACCTTGATTAGGGAGGACGGTCTCGTTGTAATGGCTGGATGAGCCGTCCTCCCCTGGTGCATCACAGGAGGTTGGTGACACCTTGATTAGGGAGGACGGTCTCGTTGTAATGGCTGGATGAGCCGTCCTCCCCTGGTGCATCACAGGAGGTTGGTGAAACCTTGATTAGGGAGGACGGTCTCGTTGTAATGGCTGGATGAGCCGTCCTCCCCTGGTGCATCACAGGAGGTTGGTGACACCTTGATTAGGGAGGACGGTCTCGTTGTAATGGCTGGATGAGCCGTCCTCCCCTGGTGCATCACAGGAGGTTGGTGACACCTTGATTAGGGAGGACGGTCTCGTTGTAATCGCTGGATGAGCCGTCCTCCCCTGGTGCATCACAGGAGGTTGGTGACACCTTGATTAGGGAGGACGGTCTCGTTGTAATGGCTGGATGAGCCGTCCTCCCCTGGTGCATCACAGGAGGTTGGTGACACCTTGATTAGGGAGGACGGTCTCGTTGTAATGGCTGGAGCAGAATCAGTGGAATCATTAACGATGAGCCGTCCTCCCTGGTACATCACAGGAGGTTGGTGACACCTTGATTAGGGAGGACGGTCTCGTTGTAATGGCTGGATGAGCCGTCCTCCCCTGGTGCATCACAGGAGGTTGGTGACACCTTGATTAGGGAGGACGGTCTCGTTGTAATGGCTGGATGAGCCGTCCTCCCCTGGTGCATCACAGGAGGTTGGTGACACCTTGATTAGGGAGGACGGTCTCGTTGTAATGGCTGGATGAGCCGTCCTCCCCTGGTGCATCACAGGAGGTTGGTGACACCTTGATTAGGGAGGACGGTCTCGTTGTAATGGCTGGATGAGCCGTCCTCCCCTGGTGCATCACAGGAGGTTGGTGACACCTTGATTAGGGAGGACGGTCTCGTTGTAATGGCTGGATGAGCCGTCCTCCCCTGGTGCATCACAGTAGGTTGGTGACACCTTGATTAGGGAGGACGGTCTCGTTGTAATGGCTGGATGAGCCGTCCTCCGACTGGTGCATCACAGGAGGTTGGTGACACCTTGATTAGGGAGGACGGTCTCGTTGTAATGGCTGGATGAGCCGTCCTCCCCTGGTGCATCACAGGAGGTTGGTGAAACCTTGATTAGGGAGGACGGTCTCGTTGTAATGGCTGGATGAGCCGTCCTCCCCTGGTGCATCACAGGAGGTTGGTGACACCTTGATTAGGGAGGACGGTCTCGTTGTAATGGCTGGAGCAGAATCAGTGGAATCATTAACGATGAGCCGTCCTCCCCTGGTACATCACAGGAGGTTGGTGACACCTTGATTAGGGAGGACGGTCTCGTTGTAATGGCTGGAGCAGAATCAGTGGAATCATTAACGATGAGCCGTCCTCCCCTGGTACATCACAGGAGGTTGGTGACACCTTGATTAGGGAGGACGGTCTCGTTGTAATGGCTGGAGCAGAATCAGTGGAATCATTAACGATGAGCCGTCCTCCCCTGGTACATCACAGGAGGTTGGTGACATCTTGATTAGGGAGGACGGTCTCGTTGTAATGGCTGGATGAGCCGTCCTCCCCTGGTGCATCACAGGAGGTTGGTGACACCTTGATTAGGGAGGACGGTCTCGTTGTAATGGCTGGATGAGCCGTCCTCCCCTGGTGCATCACAGGAGGTTGGTGACACCTTGATTAGGGAGGACGGTCTCGTTGTAATGGCTGGAGCAGAATCAGTGGAATCATTAACGATGAGCCGTCCTCCCCTGGTACATCACAGGAGGTTGGTGACACCTTGATTAGGGAGGACGGTCTCGTTGTAATGGCTGGAGCAGAATCAGTGGAATCATTAACGATGAGCCGTCCTCCCCTGGTACATCACAGGAGGTTGGTGACACCTTGATTAGGGAGGACGGTCTCGTTGTAATGGCTGGAGCAGAATCAGTGGAATCATTAACGATGAGCCGTCCTCCCCTGGTACATCACAGGAGGTTGGTGACACCTTGATTAGGGAGGACGGTCTCGTTGTAATGGCTGGAGCAGAATCAGTGGAATCATTAACGATGAGCCGTCCTCCCCTGGTACATCACAGGAGGTTGGTGACATCTTGATTAGGGAGGACGGTCTCGTTGTAATGGCTGGATGAGCCGTCCTCCCCTGGTGCATCACAGGAGGTTGGTGACACCTTGATTAGGGAGGACGGTCTCGTTGTAATGGCTGGATGAGCCGTCCTCCCCTGGTGCATCACAGGAGGTTGGTGACACCTTAATTAGGGAGGACGGTCTCGTTGTAATGGCTGGAGCAGAATCAGTGGAATCATTAACGATGAGCCGTCCTCCCCTGGTACATCACAGGAGGTTGGTGACACCTTGATTAGGGAGGACGGTCTCGTTGTAATGGCTGGAGCAGAATCAGTGGAATCATTAACGATGAGCCGTCCTCCCCTGGTACATCACAGGAGGTTGGTGACACCTTGATTAGGGAGGACGGTCTCGTTGTAATGGCTGGAGCAGAATCAGTGGAATCATTAACGATGAGCCGTCCTCCCCTGGTACATCACAGGAGGTTGGTGACACCTTGATTAGGGAGGACGGTCTCGTTGTAATGGCTGGATGAGCCGTCCTCCCCTGGTGCATCACAGGAGGTTGGTGACACCTTGATTAGGGAGGACGGTCTCGTTGTAATGGCTGGATGAGCCGTCCTCCCCTGGTGCATCACAGGAGGTTGGTGACACCTTGATTAGGGAGGACGGTCTCGTTGTAATGGCTGGATGAGCCGTCCTCCCCTGGTGCATCACAGGAGGTTGGTGACACCTTGATTAGGGAGGACGGTCTCGTTGTAATGGCTGGATGAGCCGTCCTCCCCTGGTGCATCACAGGAGGTTGGTGACACCTTGATTAGGGAGGACGGTCTCGTTGTAATGGCTGGATGAGCCGTCCTCCCCTGGTGCATCACAGGAGGTTGGTGACACCTTGATTAGGGAGGACGGTCTCGTTGTAATGGCTGGAGCAGAATCAGTGGAATCATTAACGATGAGCCGTCCTCCCCTGGTACATCACAGGAGGTTGGTGACACCTTGATTAGGGAGGACGGTCTCGTTGTAATGGCTGGAGCAGAATCAGTGGAATCATTAACGATGAGCCGTCCTCCCCTGGTACATCACAGGAGGTTGGTGACACCTTGATTAGGGAGGACGGTCTCGTTGTAATGGCTGGAGCAGAATCAGTGGAATCATTAACGATGAGCCGTCCTCCCCTGGTACATCACAGGAGGTTGGTGACACCTTGATTAGGGAGGACGGTCTCGTTGTAATGGCTGGAGCAGAATCAGTGGAATCATTAACGATGAGCCGTCCTCCCCTGGTACATCACAGGAGGTTGGTGACACCTTGATTAGGGAGGACGGTCTCGTTGTAATGGCTGGAGCAGAATCAGTGGAATCATTAACGATGAGCCGTCCTCCCCTGGTACATCACAGGAGGTTGGTGACACCTTGATTAGGGAGGACGGTCTCGTTGTAATGGCTGGAGCAGAATCAGTGGAATCATTAACGATGAGCCGTCCTCCCCTGGTACATCACAGGAGGTTGGTGACATCTTGATTAGGGAGGACGGTCTCGTTGTAATGGCTGGATGAGCCGTCCTCCCCTGGTGCATCACAGGAGGTTGGTGACACCTTGATTAGGGAGGACGGTCTCGTTGTAATGGCTGGATGAGCCGTCCTCCCTGGTGCATCACAGGAGGTTGGTGACACCTTGATTAGGGAGGACGGTCTCGTTGTAATGGCTGGAGCAGAATCAGTGGAATCATTAACGATGAGCCGTCCTCCCCTGGTACATCACAGGAGGTTGGTGACACCTTGATTAGGGAGGACGGTCTCGTTGTAATGGCTGGAGCAGAATCAGTGGAATCATTAACGATGAGCCGTCCTCCCCTGGTACATCACAGGAGGTTGGTGACACCTTGATTAGGGAGGACGGTCTCGTTGTAATGGCTGGAGCAGAATCAGTGGAATCATTAACGATGAGCCGTCCTCCCCTGGTACATCACAGGAGGTTGGTGACACCTTGATTAGGGAGGACGGTCTCGTTGTAATGGCTGGATGAGCCGTCCTCCCCTGGTGCATCACAGGAGGTTGGTGACACCTTGATTAGGGAGGACGGTCTCGTTGTAATGGCTGGATGAGCCGTCCTCCCCTGGTGCATCACAGGAGGTTGGTGACACCTTGATTAGGGAGGACGGTCTCGTTGTAATGGCTGGATGAGCCGTCCTCCCCTGGTGCATCACAGGAGGTTGGTGACACCTTGATTAGGGAGGACGGTCTCGTTGTAATGGCTGGATGAGCCGTCCTCCCCTGGTGCATCACAGGAGGTTGGTGACACCTTGATTAGGGAGGACGGTCTCGTTGTAATGGCTGGATGAGCCGTCCTCCCCTGGTGCATCACAGGAGGTTGGTGACACCTTGATTAGGGAGGACGGTCTCGTTGTAATGGCTGGAGCAGAATCAGTGGAATCATTAACGATGAGCCGTCCTCCCCTGGTACATCACAGGAGGTTGGTGACACCTTGATTAGGGAGGACGGTCTCGTTGTAATGGCTGGAGCAGAATCAGTGGAATCATTAACGATGAGCCGTCCTCCCTGGTACATCACAGGAGGTTGGTGACACCTTGATTAGGGAGGACGGTCTCGTTGTAATGGCTGGAGCAGAATCAGTGGAATCATTAACGATGAGCCGTCCTCCCCTGGTACATCACAGGAGGTTGGTGACACCTTGATTAGGGAGGACGGTCTCGTTGTAATGGCTGGAGCAGAATCAGTGGAATCATTAACGATGAGCCGTCCTCCCCTGGTACATCACAGGAGGTTGGTGACACCTTGATTAGGGAGGACGGTCTCGTTGTAATGGCTGGAGCAGAATCAGTGGAATCATTAACGATGAGCCGTCCTCCCTGGTACATCACAGGAGGTTGGTGACACCTTGATTAGGGAGGACGGTCTCGTTGTAATGGCTGGATGAGCCGTCCTCCCCTGGTGCATCACAGGAGGTTGGTGACACCTTGATTAGGGAGGACGGTCTCGTTGTAATGGCTGGATGAGCCGTCCTCCCCTGGTGCATCACAGGAGGTTGGTGACACCTTGATTAGGGAGGACGGTCTCGTTGTAATGGCTGGATGAGCCGTCCTCCCCTGGTGCATCACAGGAGGTTGGTGACACCTTGATTAGGGAGGACGGTCTCGTTGTAATGGCTGGATGAGCCGTCCTCCCCTGGTGCATCACAGGAGGTTGGTGACACCTTGATTAGGGAGGACGGTCTCGTTGTAATGGCTGGATGAGCCGTCCTCCCCTGGTGCATCACAGTAGGTTGGTGACACCTTGATTAGGGAGGACGGTCTCGTTGTAATGGCTGGATGAGCCGTCCTCCCTGGTGCATCACAGGAGGTTGGTGACACCTTGATTAGGGAGGACGGTCTCGTTGTAATGGCTGGATGAGCCGTCCTCCCCTGGTGCATCACAGGAGGTTGGTGAAACCTTGATTAGGGAGGACGGTCTCGTTGTAATGGCTGGATGAGCCGTCCTCCCCTGGTGCATCACAGGAGGTTGGTGACACCTTGATTAGGGAGGACGGTCTCGTTGTAATGGCTGGAGCAGAATCAGTGGAATCATTAACGATGAGCCGTCCTCCCCTGGTACATCACAGGAGGTTGGTGACACCTTGATTAGGGAGGACGGTCTCGTTGTAATGGCTGGAGCAGAATCAGTGGAATCATTAACGATGAGCCGTCCTCCCCTGGTACATCACAGGAGGTTGGTGACACCTTGATTAGGGAGGACGGTCTCGTTGTAATGGCTGGAGCAGAATCAGTGGAATCATTAACGATGAGCCGTCCTCCCCTGGTACATCACAGGAGGTTGGTGACATCTTGATTAGGGAGGACGGTCTCGTTGTAATGGCTGGATGAGCCGTCCTCCCCTGGTGCATCACAGGAGGTTGGTGACACCTTGATTAGGGAGGACGGTCTCGTTGTAATGGCTGGATGAGCCGTCCTCCCCTGGTGCATCACAGGAGGTTGGTGACACCTTGATTAGGGAGGACGGTCTCGTTGTAATGGCTGGATGAGCCGTCCTCCCCTGGTGCATCACAGGAGGTTGGTGACACCTTGATTAGGGAGGACGGTCTCGTTGTAATGGCTGGATGAGCCGTCCTCCCCTGGTGCATCACAGGAGGTTGGTGACACCTTGATTAGGGAGGACGGTCTCGTTGTAATGGCTGGAGCAGAATCAGTGGAATCATTAACGATGAGCCGTCCTCCCCTGGTACATCACAGGAGGTTGGTGACACCTTGATTAGGGAGGACGGTCTCGTTGTAATGGCTGGAGCAGAATCAGTGGAATCATTAACGATGAGCCGTCCTCCCCTGGTACATCACAGGAGGTTGGTGACACCTTGATTAGGGAGGACGGTCTCGTTGTAATGGCTGGAGCAGAATCAGTGGAATCATTAACGATGAGCCGTCCTCCCCTGGTACATCACAGGAGGTTGGTGACACCTTGATTAGGGAGGACGGTCTCGTTGTAATGGCTGGATGAGCCGTCCTCCCCTGGTGCATCACAGGAGGTTGGTGACACCTTGATTAGGGAGGACGGTCTCGTTGTAATGGCTGGATGAGCCGTCCTCCCCTGGTGCATCACAGGAGGTTGGTGACACCTTGATTAGGGAGGACGGTCTCGTTGTAATGGCTGGATGAGCCGTCCTCCCCTGGTGCATCACAGGAGGTTGGTGACACCTTGATTAGGGAGGACGGTCTCGTTGTAATGGCTGGATGAGCCGTCCTCCCCTGGTGCATCACAGGAGGTTGGTGACACCTTGATTAGGGAGGACGGTCTCGTTGTAATGGCTGGATGAGCCGTCCTCCCTGGTGCATCACAGGAGGTTGGTGACACCTTGATTAGGGAGGACGGTCTCGTTGTAATGGCTGGAGCAGAATCAGTGGAATCATTAACGATGAGCCGTCCTCCCCTGGTACATCACAGGAGGTTGGTGACACCTTGATTAGGGAGGACGGTCTCGTTGTAATGGCTGGAGCAGAATCAGTGGAATCATTAACGATGAGCCGTCCTCCCCTGGTACATCACAGGAGGTTGGTGACACCTTGATTAGGGAGGACGGTCTCGTTGTAATGGCTGGAGCAGAATCAGTGGAATCATTAACGATGAGCCGTCCTCCCCTGGTACATCACAGGAGGTTGGTGACACCTTGATTAGGGAGGACGGTCTCGTTGTAATGGCTGGAGCAGAATCAGTGGAATCATTAACGATGAGCCGTCCTCCCCTGGTACATCACAGGAGGTTGGTGACACCTTGATTAGGGAGGACGGTCTCGTTGTAATGGCTGGAGCAGAATCAGTGGAATCATTAACGATGAGCCGTCCTCCCCTGGTACATCACAGGAGGTTGGTGACACCTTGATTAGGGAGGACGGTCTCGTTGTAATGGCTGGAGCAGAATCAGTGGAATCATTAACGATGAGCCGTCCTCCCCTGGTACATCACAGGAGGTTGGTGACACCTTGATTAGGGAGGACGGTCTCGTTGTAATGGCTGGAGCAGAATCAGTGGAATCATTAACGATGAGCCGTCCTCCCCTGGTACATCACAGGAGGTTGGTGACACCTTGATTAGGGAGGACGGTCTCGTTGTAATGGCTGGAGCAGAATCAGTGGAATCATTAACGATGAGCCGTCCTCCCCTGGTACATCACAGGAGGTTGGTGACACCTTGATTAGGGAGGACGGTCTCGTTGTAATGGCTGGAGCAGAATCAGTGGAATCATTAACGATGAGCCGTCCTCCCCTGGTACATCACAGGAGGTTGGTGACACCTTGATTAGGGAGGACGGTCTCGTTGTAATGGCTGGAGCAGAATCAGTGGAATCATTAACGATGAGCCGTCCTCCCCTGGTGCATCACAGGAGGTTGGTGACACCTTGATTAGGGAGGACGGTCTCGTTGTAATGGCTGGATGAGCCGTCCTCCCCTGGTGCATCACAGGAGGTTGGTGACACCTTGATTAGGGAGGACGGTCTCGTTGTAATGGCTGGATGAGCCGTCCTCCACCGGTGCATCACAGGAGGTTGGTGACACCTTGATTAGGGAGGACGGTCTCATTGTAATGGCTGGATGAGCCGTCCTCCCTTGGTGCATCACAGGAGGTTGGTGACACCTTGATTAGGGAGGACGGTCTCGTTGTAATGGCTGGAGCAGAATCAGTGGAATCATTAACGATGAGCCGTCCTCCCCTGGTGCATCACAGGAGGTTGGTGACACCTTGATTAGGGAGGACGGTCTCGTTGTAATGGCTGGATGAGCCGTCCTCCACTGGTGCATCACAGGAGGTTGGTGACACCTTAAGATCTTTTGATTCATCCATTCTTGAAAGAATATGGTCTCGTTTCCCTGCAGAAGACACCTATTAGTCCATATTGTTGTGCTATTGTGGAGTTGTGTTTCATATGTCGTTTCCTTACAGAAGACACCTATTAGTCCATATCGTTGTGCTATTGTGGAGTTGTGTTTCATATGCCGTTTCCCTACAGAACACACCTATTAGTCCATATCGTTGTGCTATTGTGGAGTTGTGTTTCATATGCCGTTTCCCTACAGAACACACCTATTAGTCCATATCGTTGTGCTATTGTGGAGTTGTGTTTCATATGCCGTTTCCCTACAGAAGACACCTATTAGTCCATATTGTTGTGCTATGGTGAAGTTGTGTTTCATATGCCGTTTCCCTACAGAAGACACCTACACTATTGTGGAGTTGTGTTGTGTATCATATGCCAATTTCTAATATAATAACACTTGTTGAAATTCAGAGAGTTTCAGCAGGTAGTTTGTTCATGTTAAAAGTCACGTCTAAGCAAGAGATCTATTCCTCCGATCTGTTTAAAAGAAATGAAGCAGGGACTCTGAACTGCGGGGCTATGCATATCTCAGAGAAATCAGAAAACCACGGGGCTATCCATATCTCAGAGAAAACAGAAAACCGTGGGGCTATCCATATCTCAGAGAACAGAGAAACCCACAGGGCTATGCATATCTCAGAGAAAACAGAAACCCGCGGGGCTATTCATATCTCAGAGAAAACAGAAAACCGTGGGGCTATCCATATCTCAGAGAAAAGAGAAACCCACAGGGCTATGCATATCTCAGAGAAAAGAGAAAACGACGGGGCTATGCATATCTCAGAGAAAAGAGAAAACCACGGGGCTATGCATATCTCAGAGAAATCAGAAAACCGTGGGGCTATCCATATCTCAGAGAAAAGAGAAACCCGCGGGGCTATTCATATCTCAGAGAACAGAGAAACCCACAGGGCTATCCATATCTCAGAGAACAGAGAAACCCACGGGGCTATGCATATCACAGAGAAAAGAGAAACCACAGGGCTATGCATATCTCAGAGAACAGAGAAACCCACGGGGCTATCCATATCACAGAGAACAGAGAAAACCACAGGGCTATGCATATCTCAGAGAACAGAGAAACCCACAGGGCTATGCATATCTCAAAGAAATCAGAAAACCACAGGGCTATGCATATCTCAGAGAAAACAGAAAACCGCGGGGCTATCCATATCTCAGAGAAAAGAGAAACCCACAGGGCTATCCATATCTCAGAGAAAACAGAAAACCGCGGGGCTATCCATATCTCAGAGAAAAGAGAAACCCACGGGGCTATGCATATCTCAGAGAAAAGAGAAAACCGCGGGGCTATGCATATCTCAGAGAAAAGAGAAAACCGCGGGGCTATCCATATCTCAGAGAAAACAGAAAACCGCGGGGCTATCCATATCTCAGAGAAAACAGAAAACCGCGGGGCTATCCATATCTCAGAGAAAAGAGAAACCCGCGGGGCTATCCATATCTCAGAGAACAGAGAAACCACAGGGCTATCCATATCACCATCCTCGTAGGGTCTTAAAACCCTTTCTTGTGTAGTGAACCTTGACACTGTCAATGGTTTTAAACCCCTCTTATCACCATCCTCGTAGGGTCTTAAAACCCTTTCTTATGTAGTGAACCTCCTTCTTCCAGATATAATTGAAATCAAATCAATCATTTTTTTAAACCTTTATTTAACCAGGCAAGTCAGTTAAGAACAAATTCTTATTTTCAATGACAGCCTAGGAACAGTGGGTTAACTGCCTGTTCAGGGGGAGAACGACAGATTTTGTACCTTGTCAGCTCGGGGATTCGAACTTGCAACCTTGCAGTTACAAGTCCAATTCTCTAACCACTAGGCTACCCTGCCGCCTCTACACTCTAACCACTAGGCTACCCTGCCGCCTCTACACTCTAACCACTAGGCTACCCTACCTCCTCTACACTCTAACCACTAGGCTACCCTACCTCCTCTACACTCTAACCACTAGGCTACCCTACCTCCTCTACACTCTAACCACTAGGCTACCCTACCTCCTCTACACTCTAACCACTAGGCTACCCTGCCGCCTCTACACTCTAACCACTAGGCTACCCTGCCGCCTCTACACTCTAACCACTAGGCTACCCTACCTCCTCTACACTCTAACCACTAGGCTACCCTGCCTCCTCTACACTCTAACCACTAGGCTACCCTGCCACCTCTACACTCTAACCACTAGGCTACCTGCCGCCTCTACACTCTAACCACTAGGCTACCCTACCTCCTCTACACTCTAACCACTAGGCTACCCTGCCGCCTCTACACTCTAACCACTAGGCTACCCTACCTCCTCTACACTCTAACCACTAGGCTACCCTGCCGCCTCTACACTCTAACCACTAGGCTACCCTGCCGCCTCTACACTCTAACCACTAGGCTACCCTACCTCCTCTACACTCTAACCACTAGGCTACCCTGCCTCCTCTACACTCTAACCACTAGGCTACCCTGCCGCCTCTACACTCTAACCACTAGGCTACCTGCCGCCTCTACACTCTAACCACTAGGCTACCCTACCTCCTCTACACTCTAACCACTAGGCTACCCTACCTCCTCTACACTCTAACCACTAGGCTACCCTGCCTCCTCTACACTCTAACCACTAGGCTACCCTGCCGCCTCTACACTCTAACCACTAGGCTACCCTACCTCCTCTACACTCTAACCACTAGGTTACCATGCCGCCTCTACACTCTAACCACTAGACTACCCTACCTCCTCTACACTCTAACCACTAGACTACCCTGCCGCCTCTACACTCTAACCACTAGGCTACCCTACCTCCTCTACACTCTAACCACTAGGCTACCCTGCCGCCTCTACACTCTAACCACTAGGCTACCCTACCCCCTCTACACTCTAACCACTAGGCTACCCTGCCGCCTCTACACTCTAACCACTAGACTACCCTACCTCCTCTACACTCTAACCACTAGTCTACCTGCCTCCTCTACACTCTAACCACTAGGCTACCCTACCTCCTCTACACTCTAACCACTAGGCTACCCTACCTCCTCTACACTCTAACCACTAGGCCACCCTGCCTCCTCTACACTCTAACCACTAGGCTACCCTACCTCCTCTACACTCTAACCACTAGGCTACCCTACCTCCTCTACACTCTAACCACTAGGCTACCCTGCCGCCTCTACACTCTAACCACTAGGCTACCCTGCCGCCTCTACACTCTAACCACTAGGCTACCCTACCTCCTCTACACTCTAACCACTAGGCTACCTGCCGCCTCTACGCTCTAACCACTAGGCTACCCTGCCTCCTCTACACTCTAACCACTAGGCTACCCTGCCGCCTCTACACTCTAACCACTAGGCTACCCTACCTCCTCTACACTCTAACACCCTGCCGGCCCACATCTCAAAGTGCTGTACAGAAACCCAGCCTAAAACCCCAAACAGCAAGCAATGCAGGTGGAGAAGCACAGTGGCTAGGAAAAACTCCCTAGAAAGGCCAAAACCTAGGAAGAAACCTAGAGAGGAACCAGGCTATGAGGGGTGGGCCAGTCCTCTTCTGGCTGTGCCGGGTGGAGATTATAACAGAACATGGCCAAGATGTTCAAATGTTCATAAATGACCAGCATGGTCGAATAATAATAATCACAGTAGTTGTCGAGGGTGCAGCACCTCAGGAGTAAATGTCAGTTGGCTTTTTATAGCCTCTCATTAAGAGTATCTCTACCACTCCTGCTGTCTCTAGAGAGTTGAAAACAGCAGGTCTGGGACAAGTCGCACGTCCGGTGAACAGGTCAGGGTTCCAGAGCCGCAGGCAGAACAGTTGAAACTGGAGCAGCAGCACAACCAGGTGGACTGGGGACGGCAAGGAGTTTGAGTTTGGTTTAACATTTTTATAAACTGAGCAGGGACAGCTAATGATGAAACTGGATAAATGATCCTAGACACACTTTACATTTTCATCAGTAAAATAGTTTGAAGCCAACTGTTAAATGAATAGCTTTGGCTTTCGATAAATCGTTTTCAACTCCCAGATATATAACTGTACTATATAAGGGGATATTATGTAATTAAAATAAATGAATGGTTATGAGTTAAGAATGGCCATCAGCTCATGTTTATTCATATTTAGCCTCAAACCTGTTTCTGAGAAAAATTGATGAGTCACGTTCGTCGTATACCTAATGAGCGGACCAAGGAGCAGCGTGAGTAGAGTTACACATAGTTATTACCTTCAAAAAAACAACAAAAGAATAAACGAACGTGAAGTTCGTAGCCCACGTGGGCACTAAACCAAAACCAAAACAACATCCCACAAACGTAGGTGGGAAAAGGACCACACTAAGTATCATCTCCAATTAGAGGCAGCGATCAATATCCCACAAACGCAGGTGGGAAAAGGACCACACTAAGTATCATCTCCAATTAGAGGCAGCGATCAATATCCCACAAACGCAGGTGGGAAAAAGACCACGCTAAGTATCATCCCCAATTAGAGGCAGCGATCAATATCCCACAAACGCAGGTGGGAAAAGGACCACGCTAAGTATCATCCCCAATTAGAGGCAGCGATCAATATCCCACAAACGCAGGTGGGAAAAGGACCACGCTAAGTATCATCCCAATTAGAGGCAGCGATCAATATCCCACAAACGCAGGTGGGAAAAAGACCACGCTAAGTATCATCCCCAATTAGAGGCAGCGATCAATATCCCACAAACGCAGGTGGGAAAAAGACCACACTAAGTATCATCCCCAATTAGAGGCAGCGATCATCAGCTGCCTCCAATTGGGAACCATACTCACACACCAACATAGAAATTCAAGACTAGAACACCCTCTAGTCACACTCTGACCTATAGTACCATAGAGAACCACAGGGATCTCTATGGTCAGGGCGTGACATGATAGCTAAAGGGGTTCTGTTCTGTGTCCTTAAGAATAATAGTGGTATCATCTGCCAGTTTGTTTATATTGTGATAAACATGTTTTTGTAAATGGCCAGCATTTCAGCAGCTAAAATGAATCAAATGGTGAATGTGGACATCCCTGTCGAATACCACGATTAATATTGAATTGTGGAAAGGTACCAGGAGGAAGGGAGAACGAACTGTTGATGTCACCATATAACAGTGTCACGGTATCAGTGCCCAATCAAAAAAATGTTTTGAAACAAAATCATTTTCCATCAATTTAAAAAAGCCTTTTAAACACACACACACACACACACACACACACACACACACACACACACACACACACACACACACACACACACACCACACACACACACACACACACACACACACACACACACACACACACACACACACGCCCTCTGGATAGTGTGAAGGTCAGGGCACACAGAGACGATCAATCATTTCCATCACATGTCAATGGACAGAAACATAGTGTCATTAGCTTGGGTGTGTGTTTGTGTGTGTGTGTGTGTGTGTGTGTGTGTGTGTGTGTGTGTGTGTGTGTGTGTGTCTGTTTTGTGATATATGTCTCCAGACTGTTAAACCTCTAGACTGTTAAACCTCTAGACTGTTAAACCTCTAGACTGTTAAACCTCTAGAGTGTAAAAGAGAGGAGAGGAGAAGAGAGAGGGAAGAGAGAGGAGAGGAGAGAGAGAGGAGAGGAGAGGAGAGGAGAGGAGAGGAGAGGAGAGGAGAGGAGAGGAGAGGAGAGGAGAGGAGAGGAGAGGAGAGGAGAGGAGAGGAGAGGAGAGGAGAGGAGAGGAGAGGAGAGGAGAGGAGAGGAGAGGAGAGGAGAGGAGAAAGAGACAGACATTGAGAGAATGAGAGAGAGAGGGAGAGAGAGAGACAGACAGAGAGAAGAGAGAGTGAGAGAGAGGGAAAGTGAGAGTGAGAGAGAGATTGAGAGATAGCGAGAGAGAGAGAATGAGAGAGGATCAACTGTATGAAGTTTAGCCTTTATGTTTGTCTGTTTCACGTGGATATATTTAGTATGTGTAGGAGCCCTGCTGGCCCACACACCCTGGGTGGGTGATTCAATCCTGCCTTTAATACAGACACAGAGACAGAGAGAGATAGAGAGAGAGAGAGAGAGAGAGAGAGAGAGAGAGAGAGAGAGACAGGGAGAGAGAGGTAGGGACAGAGGAAGAGAGAGAGAGAGAGAGAGAGAGAGAAGACAGAGAGGAGAGACAGAGACAGAGACAGAGAGAGAGAGAGAGAGGGACAGAGGAAGAGAGAGAGAGGAGAGAGAGAGAAGAGAGAGAGAGAGAGAGCGAGAGAGAGAGAGAGAGAGAGAAGAGAGAGAGGGAGAGGGACAGAGGAAGAGAGAGAGAGAGAGAGAGGGTAGGGAGAGAGAGCGGTAGGGAGAGAGGGAGAGAGAGAGAGAGAG
>NW_022265634.1:340812-392322 GCF_002021735.2 Oncorhynchus kisutch | reverse complement strand
TGAGATAGACAGACAGTAGTTAGAACAATAGATAGAACAATAGATAGAACACTAGATAGAACAATAGATAGAACAGTAGATAGAACAGTAGATAGAACAATAGATAGAACACTAGATAGAACAATAGATAGAACAGTAGATAGAACAATAGATAGAACAATAGACGAACACTAGATAGAACAATAAAATAGAACACTAGATAGAACAATGGATAGAACACTAGATAGAACAATGGATAGAACACTAGATAGAACAGTAGATAGAACAATAGATAGAACAATAGATAGAACAATAGACGAACAGTAGATAGAACAATAGATAGAACACTAGATAGAACAATGGATAGAACAATAGATAGAACACTAGATAGAACAATAGATAGAACACTAGATAGAACAATAGATAGAACAATAGATAGAACAATAGATAGAACAGTGGATAGAACAATAGATAGAACACTAGATAGAACAATAGATAGAACAGTGGATAGAACAATAGATAGAACAATAGACAGACAATAGATAGAACAATAGATAGAACAGTAGATAGAACAATAGATAGAACAGTAGATAGAACAATAGATAGAACAGTAGATAGAACAATAGACAGACAATAGATAGAACAATAGATAGAAGGAGGAGGGAGGGTAGATTGGTTCATGAAATGATTAAAAGTTATATAATGTTTTTTTTCTGTGTGTATAAACCTCTTGTCCCAGTAAAACCCCTGAGACCCATGTGTTGCTGTGATTCAGAGGCAGAAGGTTTAATAGTCACGTGTTACAGGTGTGATTATCGTAGGGCTTTGAGCTTCAACATTCAGGGCTGAAAGTGAAATAAAATATGGAGATAATAAATAAAATAATATAATATAATATATATAATAATATATATAATAATATAATATAATATAATATAATATATATAATAATAATAAATATAATATAACATATATAATAATATAATATAATAATATATTAATTGAATATATGATATATAATATAAATATAACTATATATATAATTATCAACTTATAACTAATATAATATAATATATATTAATAATATATATATATATATAATCAATATAATATAATATATATAATCAATTTAATGTAACATAATCATATATACTAATATAACATATCATTAATATATATATAATATAAATCTATAATATATATAGAATATAATATAATAATATAATATAATAGTAAGTATATATAATAATATATAAATATATAATATTATAATAATATATATAATATATATAATAATATAATATAATATTAATATAATATAATTAATAATATATATAATTAATTATATAATATAATATATATATAAGATATAATATAATATAATAATAATAATATAATATACTATATATATAATAATAATATTAAATATATAATCAATATATATATTAATATATATAATAATATAATTATATATATAATATATATAATAATAATATATAAATAATATAATATACTAATATAATATAATATAATATATATATTAATATATATAAGATATAATATAAATATCATAATATAATAATATAATATAATTATAATTATAGAATATAGAATATAATATAATAAATAATATAATATATATAATAATATAGAATATAATATAATATATAATAATATAAATAATATAATATATATAATAATATAATATAATATATATAATAATATAATATAATATAATATAATAATATAATATAATATAATATATATAATAATATAATATAATATAATATATATAATAATATAATATAATATATATAATAATATAATATAATATATAATAATATAATAATATAATATATAATATATATATAAATAATAATGTAATAATTATTAATAATATAATAATATATATAATAATAAATATAATATAATATAATAAATAATAATATAATATAAATATATATAATAATATAATGTAATATAATAATAATATTAATAATTATAATATAATATCATTATAATAATATAATCTAATAAATATATATATAATGTAATAATATAATTATAATATATATAATAATATATGTAATAATATAATAATAATATAATATATATATAATATAATATATATAATATAATAATATAATATAATATAATATATATAATAATTATAATATAATATAATATATATATAATATAATATAATATAATGTAATAATAAATATATATATATAATAATATAATGTAATAATATAATAATATATATAATATATATAATAATATATGTATAATAATATAACATAATATAATATAATATATGTATAATAATATAATATAAATATATATAATATATATAATGTAATAATATAATAATATAATATATATATAATAATATATGTATAATAATATAATAACATAATTATATATATATAATATAATATAATATATATAATATAATATATATAATAATATATGTATAATAATATAATATAACATAATATAATATATATAATAATATAATCTAAATAGACCTCTGTTCTCTTCATATCTCCACACAGCTTGATACCAAAAGAACAGGATGGCGTAGACGTAGTGTTACGGATCTTAGACGAAGAGGAGGAGTAGCAGGAATCGGACCAAAACGCAGCGTGGTTATTTCGATACGTCTTTAATAAAGATGACAATAGAACAATATACAAAAACAAGAAACGTGAAAAACCGAAAACAGCCCTACCTGGTGTAACAAAGACAGGAACAATCACCCACGAAACACTCAAAGAATATGGCTGCCTAAATATGGTTCCCAATCAGAGACAACGATAAACACCTGCCTCTGATTAAGAACCACTCTAGGCAACCACAGACTTACCTAGACAACTCTACTATACCACAATCCCATAACCTACAAAAACCCCAAGACAAAACACACCACATAAATAACCCATGTCACCCTTCAACCGTACATAATACATAGTAAATGCAAGTTAAAAAAGACGTCCTTTCAACCCATTGTTGCTCACACTCATGTTTTGGCAGAAAACAATATTATGCAAAATAATAAAGAAAACACAAAATACTAAGACCAGGGCACAGACAGAACCCCCCCCCCCAAGGTTCGGACTCCCGGCCGCACACCTAAACCCTTAGGGGAGGGTCCGGGTGGGCGTCTGTCCACGGTGGCGGCTCCGGCGCGGGACGTGGACCCCACTCCAACGAAGTCTTATTCCGCTTACATTGCGTCTTTAGATTGGCGACCTTCGCCCCGACCTTGGCCTAGTAACTCTAACCAAGGGCCCCACTGGACTGAGGGGCAGCTCCGGGACTGAGGGACAGCTCGGGACTGAGGTAGCTCGGGACTGAGGGATAGCTCGGGACTGAGGTAGCTCGGGACTGAGGGATAGCTAGGGACTGAGGGGTAGCTCGGGACTGAGGGGTAGCTCGGGACTGAGGGGTAGCTCGGGACTGAGGGGTAGCTCAAGACTGAGGGGTAGCTCAAGACTGAGGGGTCAGGATTGAGAAGCTCAGGATTGAGCTCAGGTTGAGAGGAAGCTCAGGCAGGTTGATGACTCTGACAGATCCTGGCTGACTGGCGGCTCTGGCAGATCCTGGCTGACTGACGGATCCTGGCTGACTGGCGGATCCTGGCTGACTGGCGGATCCTGGCTGACTGGCGGATCCTGGCTGACTGGCGGCTCTGGCGGCTCGCTGAACAGGTGGGAGACTCCGGCAGCGCTGTAGAGGAGGAAGGCTCTGACAGCGCTGGACAGGCGAGGCGCACTGTAGGCCTGATGCGTGGTGCTGGCACTCGTGGTACTGGGCCGAGGACACGCACAGGAAGCCTGGTGCGGAGAGCTGACACTGGAGGGCTGGTGCGTGGAGGTGGTACTGGATAGACCGGACCGTGCAGGCGCACTGGAGCTCTTGAGCACCGAGCCTGCCCAACCTTACCTGGTTGAATGCTCCCGGTCACCCTGCCAGTGCAGCGAGGTGGAATAGCCACACTGGGCTATGCAGGCGAACCGGGAACACCGTGCGCAAGGCTGGTGCCATGTAAGCCGGCCCAAGGAGATGCACTGGAGACCAGCTGCGTAGAGCCGGCTTCATGACACTTGGCTCGATGCCCACTCTAGCCCGGCCAATACGAGGAGCTGGTATGTACCGCACCGGGCTATGCACCCGCACAGGAGACACAGTTCGCTTCACAGCATAACACGGTGCCTGCCCGGTCTCTCCGGCCACCCGGTAAGCACAGGAAGTTGGCGCAGGTCTCCTACCTGGCTTCGCCACACTTCCTGTGTGCCCCCCCAAAGAAATTTTTGGGGCTGACTCTCGGGCTTCCTACCGCGCCGCCGTGCTTGTCTCTCCAACTCCATTCTCCTATACCCCTCTTCACACTGCTCCAGCGAATCCCAGGCGGGCTCCGGCACTCTTCCTGGGTCGACCGCCCACCTGTCTATTTCCTCCCAAGTCGTATACTCCAGACTTCGTAGCTCCTGCTGCCGCTGCCTGTCACCACGCCGCTTGGTCCTGTTGTGGTGGGTGATTCTGTAACGGTTTTCTTGACTTGAAGGAGAGGCGGACCAAAATGCAGCGTGGTTTCTATTCATGGTTCTTTGATAAAGAAAACTATACATGAATAGACTAACAAAACAATAAATGTGAGAAACCTAACCAGCCCTATCTGGTGGACAGAGACAGGAACAATCACCCACAAACACACAGTGAAACCCAGGCTACATAACTAATGACACCTGCCTCTGATTGAGAACCATACTAGGCCGAAACATAGAAATACCCCAAACCTAGAAAAACAAACATAGACTGCCCACCCCAACTCACGCCCTGACCATACTAAATAATGACAAAACAAAGGAAATAAAGGTCAGAACGTGACATCTATCGATCTATCTATCTATCTATCTATCTATCTATCTATCTATCTATCTATCTATCTATCTATCTATCTATCTATCTATCTATCTATCTATCTATCTATCTATTTATTCAATTCAATTCTAGGGGCTTTATTGGCATGGGAAACATGTGTTAACATTGCCAAAGCAAGTGAAATAAACAATACAAATTAACAGTAAACATTACACATACAGAAGTTTCAAAACAGTAAAGACATTACAAATGTCATATTATGTATATATACAGTGTTTTAACAATGTACAAATGGTTAAAGGACACAAGATAAAATAAATAAGCATAAATATGGGTTGTATTTACAATGGTGTTTGTTCTTCACTGGTTGCCCTTTTCTCGTGGCAACAGGTCACAAATCTGCACACTGTGGAATTTCACCCAGTAGATATGGGAGTTTATCCAAATTGGATTTGTTTTCGAATTCTTTGTGGATCTGTGTAATCTGAGGGAAATATGTCTCTCTAATATGGTCATACATTGGGCAGGAGGTTAGGAAGTGCAGCTCAGTTTCCACCTCATTTTGTGGGCAGTGTGCACATAGCCTGTCTTCTCTTGAGAGCCATGTCTTCCTACGGCGGCCTTTCTCAATAGCAAGGCTATGCTCACTCAGTCTGTACATAGTCAAAGCTTTCCTTAATTTTGGGTCAGTCACAGTGGTCAGGTATTCTGCCACTGTGTACTCTCTGTTTAGGGTCAGTCACAGTGGTCAGGTATTCTGCCACTGTGTCTCTCTGTTTAGGGTCAGTCACAGTGGTCAGGTATTCTGCCACTGTGTACTCTCTGTTTAGGGCCAAATAGCATTCTAGTTTGCTCTGTTTTTTTGTTAATTCTTTCCAATGTATCAAGTAATTATCTTTTTGTTTTCTCATGATTTGGTTGGGTCTAATTGTGCTGCTGTCCTGGGGCTCTGTAGTGTGTGTTTGTGTTTGTGAACAGAGCCCTAGGACCAGCTTGCTTAGGGGACTCTTCTCCAGGTTCATCTCTCTGTAGGTGATGGCTTTGTTATGGAAGGTTTGTGAATCGCTTCCTTTTAGGTGGTTGTAGAATTTAACAGCTCTTTTCTGGATTTTGATAATTAGTGGGTATCGGCCTAATTCTGCTCTGCATGCATTATTTGGTGTTCTACGTTGTACACGGAGGATATTTTTGCAGAATTCTGCGTGCAGAGTCTCAATTTGGTGTTTGTCCCATTTTGTGAAGTCTTGGTTGGTGAGCGGACCCCAGACCTCACAACCATAAAGGGCAATGGGCTCTATGACTGATTCAAGTATTTTTAGCCAAATCCTAATTGGTATGTTGAAATTTATGTTTCTTTGATGGCATAGAATGCCCTTCTTGCCTTGTCTCTCAGATCGTTCACAGCTTTGTGGAAGTTACCTGTGGAGCTGATGTTTAGGCCAAGGTATGTATAGTTTTTTGTGTGCTCTAGGGCAACAGTGTCTAGATGGAATTTGTATTTGTGGTCCTGGTGACTGGACCTTTTTGGAACACCATTATTTTGGTCTTACTGAGATTTACTGTCAGGGCCCAGGTCTGACAGAATCTGTGCATAAGATCTAGGTGCTGCTGTAGGCCCTCCTTGGTTGGTGACAGAAGCACCAGATCATCAGCAAACAGCAGACATTTGACTTCGGATTCTAGCAGGGGGAGGCCGGGTGCTGCAGACTTTTCTAGTGCCCGCGCCAATTCGTTGATATATATGTTGAAGAGGGTGGGGCTTAAGCTGCATCCCTGTCTAACCCCACGACCCTGTGTGAAGAAATGTGTGTGTTTTTTGCCAATTTTAACCGCACACTTGTTGTTTGTGTACATGGATTTTATAATGTCGTATGTTTTACCCCCAACACCACTTTCCATCAGTTTGTATAGCAGACCCTCATGCCAGATTGAGTCGAAGGCCTTTTTGAAATCAACAAAGCATGAGAAGACTTTGCCTTTGTTTTGGTTTGTTTGATTGTCAATTAGGGTGTGCAGGGTGAATACGTGGTCTGTTGTACGGTAATTTGGTAAAAAGCCAATTTGACATTTGCTCAGTACATTGTTTTCATTGAGGAAATGTACGAGTCTGCTGTTAATAATAATGCAGAGGATTTTCCCAAGGTTACTGTTGACACATATTCCACGGTAGTTATTGGGGTCAAATTTGTCTCCACTTTTGTGGATTGGGGTGATCAGTTCTTGGTTCCAAATATTGGGGAAGATGCCAGAGCTTAGTATGATGTTAAAGAGTTTTAGTATAGCCAATTGGAATTTGTTGTCTGTATATTTGATCATTTCATTGAGGATACCATCAACACCACAGGCCTTTTTGGGTTGGAGGGTTTTTATTTTGTCCTGTAACTCATTCAATGTAATTGGAGAATCCAGTGGGTTCTGGTAGTCTTTAATAGTTGATTCTAAGATCTGTGTTTGATCATGTATATGTTTTTGCTCTTTATTCTTTGTTATAGAGCCAAAAAGATTGGAGAAGTGGTTTACCCATACATCTCCATTTTGGATAGATAATTCTTCGTGTTGTTGTTTGTTTAGTGTTTTCCAATTTTCCCAGAAGTGATTAGAGTCTATGGATTCTTCAATTGCATTGAGCTGATTTCTGACATGCTGTTCCTTCTTTTTCCGTAGTGTATTTCTGTATTGTTTTAGTGAGTCACAATAGTGAAGGCGTAGACTCTATGTCTCTATGTTTTTGGTTGGACAGGTTTCTCAATTTCTTTCTTAGATTTTTGCGTTCTTCATCAAACCATTTGTCATTATTGTTCATTTTCTTCAGTTTTCTATTTGAGATTTTTAGATTTGATAGGGAAGCTGAGAGGTCAAATATACTGTTAAGATTTTCTACTGCCAAGTTTACACCTTCACTATTACAGTGGAACGTTTTACCCAGGAAATTGTCTAAAAGGGATTGAATATGTTGTTGTCTAATTGTTTTTTGGTAGGTTTCCAAACTGCATTCCTTCCATCTATAGCATTTCTTAATGTTACTCAGTTCCTTTGGCTTTGATGCCTCATGATTGAGTATTGCTCTGTTTAAGTAGACTGTGATTTTGCTGTGGTCTGATAGGGGTGTCGGTGGGCTGACTGTGAACGCTCTGAGAGACTCTGGGTTGAGGTCAGTGATAAAGTAGTCTACAGTACTACTGCCAAGAGATGAGCTATAGGTGTACCTACCATAGGAGTCCCCTCGAAGCCTACCGTTGACTATGTACATACCCAGCGTGCGACAGAGCTGCAGGAGTTGTGACCCGTTTTTGTTGGTTATGTTGTCATAGTTGTGCCTAGGGGGGCATATGTGGGAGGGAATGCTGTCACCTCCAGGCAGGTGTTTGTCCCCCTGTGTGCTGAGGGTGTCAGCTTCTTGTCCGGTTCTGGCATTTAGGTTGCCACAGACTAGTACATGTCCCTGGGCCTGGAAATGATTGATTTCCCCCTCCAGGATGGAGAAGCTGTCTTCATTAAAGTATGGGGATTCTAGTGGGGGGATATAGGTAGCACACAGGAGGACATTTTTCTCTGTTAGAATCATTTCCTTTTGAATTTCTAGCCAAATGTAGAATGTTCCTGTTTTGATTAATTTAATGGAGTGAGTTAGGTCTGCTCTATACCAAATTAGCATACCCCTTGAGTCCCTTCCCTGTTTCACACCTGGTAGTTTGGTGGATGGGACTACCAGCTCTCTGTAACCTAGAGGGCAACCAGTGGGTCCATCTCCTCTATACCAGGTTTCTTGCAGGATGACAATGTCTGTATTACCGATTTCTTTGGTGAAGTCCGGGTTCCTGTTCTTTAGGCCAAAGGCAGATGACCTCAGGCCTTGGATATTCCAGGATAATATAGTGAAGGCTTTTTGTTCCATAGAGTGTCCAATGTTGTTGGTTGTGGTTTGGCCTCAGGCCAGTAAGTGTGAGCAGAGCCTCTCTCTCTCTCTCTCTGTCTCTCTGTCTCTCTGTCTCTCTCTCTCTCTCTGTCTCTCTGTCTCTCTCTCTCTCTCTCTCTCTCTCTCTCTCTGTCTCTCTGTCTCTCTCTCTCTCTCTCTGTCTCTCTGTCTCTCTCTCTCTCTCTGTCTCTCTGTCTCTCTCTCTCTCTCTGTCTCTCTGTCTCTCTGTCTCTCTGTCTCTCTGTCTCTCTGTGTCTCTCTGTGTCTCTCTCTCTGTCTCTCTCTCTCTGTCTCTCTGTCTCTCTCTCTCTGTCTCTCTATCTCTGTGTCTCTCTCTCTGTCTCTCTCTCTCTGTCTCTCTCTCTCTGTCTCTCTGTCTCTCTCTCTCTGTCTCTCTGTCTCTCTGTCTCTCTATCTCTCTGTCTCTCTGTCTCTCTATCTCTCTGTCTATGTGTCTGTTCCAGAGGCAGGTATTAAAGTATTACTGTGAGAATGGGAAGGTAATGTTTTGTTTCTGAGGCAGGTAGGTATTACAGTGAGATAGACAGAGTGGATGTTGTGATTACAGTAGAGGGTTGAGAGGGTTAGGACTCGTGGGATTTTACTGATTGTTGCGCAACATTTGAACAGGATCCATCTGACTGCTGATTGGCCGGTTTTAAAGGTTTACTTTTGGGGACCGCACGCACACACGCTATGACAGGGCAGAGGGCTTAGTGACCACACACACACACACACACACACACACACACACACACACACACACACACACACACACACACACACACACACACACACACACACACACACACACAGAGAACACACAGAGAACACACAGACACACACACACACACACACACACAGACACACACACACACAGACACACACAGAGAACACACACACACAGAGTACACACACAGAGAGTACACACACCTGTTTACCTCACTTTGGCTTTGTGATTGGTCGCTGGGCTGGGGTTATAGAGTGTGTTTTGAGTAAATGTGTGTGTGTGTGTTAAGGAGGTTATAATGTGTGTGTGTGTGTGTAGCGTCAGTATTGACTTGATTCTCCAGGGCAGTGCAGAGCTCGTCTGTAACTGTAGCAAGCTGACTGAGTCAAACCTCTACCTGGACCTGAACACAGTGAGTCAAACCTCTACCTGGACCTGAACACACTGAGTCAAACCTCTACCTGGACCTGAACACACTGAGTCAAACCTCTACCTGGACCTGAACAGACTGAGTCACACCTCTACCTGGACCTGAACACACTGAGTCGAACCTCTACCTGGACCTGAACAGACTGAGTCAAACTTCTACCTGGACCTGAACACACTGAGTCAAACCTCTATCTGGACCTGAACAGACTGAGTCACACCTCTACCTGGACCTGAACACACTGAGTCGAACCTCTACCTGGACCTGAACAGACTGAGTCAAACTTCTACCTGGACCTGAACACACTGAGTCAAACCTCTATCTGGACCTGAACACACTGAGTCAAACCTCTACCTGGACCTGAACAGACTGAGTCAAACCTTTACCTGGACCTGAGCAGACTGAGTCAAACCTCTACCTTGACCTGAGCAGACTGAGTCAAACTTCTACCTGGACCTGAACACACTGAGTCAAACCTCTACCTGGACCTGAACAGACTGAGTCAAACTTCTATCTGGACCTGAACACACTGAGTCAAACCTCTACCTGGACCTGAACAGGCTGAGTGAAACCTCTACCTGGACCTGAGCAGACTGAGTCAAACCTCTACCTGGACCTGAACACACTGAGTCAAACCTCTACCTGGACCTGAACACACTGAGTCAAACCTCTACCTGGACCTGAACAGACTGAGTCAAACCTCTACCTGGACCTGAACAGGCTGAGTGAAACCTCTACCTGGACCTGAGCAGACTGAGTCAAACCTTTACCTGGACCTGAACACACTGAGTCAAACCTCTACCTCTACCTGAACCTGAACACACTGAGTCAAACCTCTACCTGGACCTGAACACACTGAGTCAAACCTCTATCTGGACCTGAACAGACTGAGTCAAACCTCTACCTGGACCTGAACACACTGAGTCAAACCTCTACCTGGACATGAACAGGAGTCTATACCCTGAGACAGGAGTCTATACGTTGAGACAGGAGTCTATACCCTGAGACAGGAGCCTATACCCTGAGACAGGAGTCCATACGCTGAGACAGGAGTCTATACCCAAAGACAGGAGTCTATACACTGAGACAGGAGTGTACCTTTAAGAAGAGGAAGAGGTGTGTATACCTTTAGGGAGAGGAAGAGAGACAGGTGTTTATGTCTCTAGAAAGAGGAAAGGAAGACAGACAGGTGTTTATATCTCTAGAAAGAGGACAGGAAGACAGACAGGTGTTTATATATCTAGAAAGAGGAGAAGAAGACAGACAGGTGTTTATATATTTAGAAAGAGCAGAGGAAGACAGACAGGTATCTTTGTGTGTGTATACCTGAGTATATCTCAGAGTACCTCATTATCTCTCTGTGTGTTTATACCTGAGTGTACCTCTACCAGTATATCTCAGAGTACCTCATTATCTCTCTGTGTGTATACCTGAGTATATCTCAGAGTACCTCATTATCTCTCTCTGTGTGTATAACTGAGTATACCTCTCTCTACCTGTATATCTCAGAGTACCTCATTATCTCTCTCTGTGTTTATACCTGAGTATACCTCTACCTGTATATCTCAGAGTACCTCATTATCTCTCTGTGTGTATACCTGAGTATATCTCAGAGTACCTCATTATCTCTCTCTGTGTGTATACCTGAGTATACCTCTACCAGTATATCTCAGAGTACCTCATTATCTCTCTGTGTGTATACCTGAGTATATCTCAGAGTACCTCATTATCTCTCTGTGTGTTTATACCTGAGTGTACCTCTACCTGTATATCTCAGAGTACCTCATTATCTCTCTCTCTGTGTGTATACCTGAGTATACCTCTCTCTACCTGTATATCTCAGAGTACCTCATTATCTCTCTCTGTGTGTATACCTGAGTATACCTCTACCTGTATATCTCAGAGTACCTCATTATCTCTCTCTGTGTGTATAACTGAGTATATCTCAGAGTACCTCATTATCTCTCTCTGTGTGTATAACTGAGTATACCGCTACCTGTATATCTCAGAGTACCTCATTTTCTCTCTCTGTTTGTATACCTGAGTACACCTCTACCTGTATATCTCAGAGTACCTCATTTTCTCTCTCTGTTTGTATACCTGAGTACACCTCTACCTGTATATCTGTACCTCATTTTCTCAGCTGAGATGCAGGGGTCCTTTCTGCAGGCGCGTTGTGATGAACCCCTCATGACAACAGACTGGGGACTGCCCCTCCTCCTGTCTCTCATCGTCCTGGGGCTGCTCTACGCCTTCCTCTACCTCCCCTCCGTGGCACAACGAGCCCTACTGGAGCAGGCCCTCAACAACCAGACTGGAGTACCTTACTCTACTTCCTCACCATGACACAGAGAGGAGCAGGTCTACCTTCCTCTACCTCCTCACCATGACACAGAGAGGAGCAGGTCTACCTTCCTCTACCTCCTCACCATGACCCAGAGAGGACTACCTTCCTCTACCTCCTCACCATGACACAGAGAGGAGCAGGTCTACCTACCTCTACGTCACCACCATGACACAGAGAGGAGCAGGTCTACCTTCCTCTACCTCATCACCATGACACAGACAGGAGCAGGTCTACCTTCCTCTACCTCCCCTCCATGACACAGAGAGGTCTACCTTCCTCTACATCCTCACCATGACACAGAGAGGTCTACCTTCCTCTACCTCCCCTCCATGACACAGAGAGGTCTACCTTCATCTCCCTCCACACCATGACACAGAGAGGTCTACCTTCCTCTACCTCCCCACCATGACACTTCTACCTTTATAGGCCAGTAGGTGGTCTTTATAGACCAGTAGGTAGTCTTTATAGGCCAGTAGGGTGTACTTATAGGCCAGTAGGTGGTCTTTATAGGCCAGTAGGTAGTCTTTATAGGCCAGTAGGTGGTCTTTATAGGCCAGTAGGTGGTCTTTATAGACCAGTAGGTGGTCTTTATAGGCCAGTAGGTGGTCTTTATAGACCAGTAGGTGGTCTTTATAGGCCATTAGGTGGTCTTTATAGGCCAGTAGGTGGTCTCTATAGGTCAGTAGGGGGTCTTTATAGGCCAGTAGGTGGTCTTTATAGGCCAGTAGGTAGTCTCTATAGGCCCGTAGGTGGTTTTATAGAAGAGTAGGTGGTCTTTATAGGCCAGTAGGTCGTCTTTATAGGCCAGTAGGTGGTCTTTATAGGCCAGTAGGTTGTCTCTATAGGCCAGTAGGTGGTCTTTATAGGCCAGTAGCTGGTCTTTATAGACCAGTAGGTGGTCTTTATAGACCAGTAGGTGGTCTTTATGGACCAGTAGGGGTCTTTATAGGCCAGTAGGTGGTCTTTATAGGCCAGTAGGCAGTCTTTACAGGCCAGTAGGTAGTCTTTATAGGCCAGTAGATGGTCTTTATAGGCCACTAGGTGGTCTTTATAGACCAGTAGGTGGTCTTTATAGACCAGAAGGTGGTCTTTATAGGCCAGTAGGTTGTCTTTATAGGCCAGTAGGTGGTCTTTATAGGCCAGTAGGTGGTCTTTATAGGCCAGTAGGTGGTCTTTATAGAACAGTAAGTGGTCTTTATAGGCCAGTAGGTTGTCTTTATAGGCCAGTAGATTGTCTTTATAGGCCAGTAGATTGTCTTTATAGAACAGTAGGTTATCTTCATAAGCCAGTAGATCTTCTTCATAGGCCAGTAGGTGGTCTTTATAGGCCAGTAGGGAGGGTTCATAGGCCAGTGGGTGGTCTTTATAGGCCAGTAGGTGGTCTTTATATGCCAGTAGGCAGTCTTTATAGAACAGTAAATGGTCTGTATAGGCCAGTAGGTGGTCTATATAGGCCAGTAGGTAGTCTTTATAGGCCAGTAGGGCATCTTCATAGGCCAGTAGGTGGTATTTATAGGCCAGTAGGTGGTATTTCTAGGCCAGTAGGTAGTCTTTATAGGCCAGTAGCTTGTCTTTATAGACCAGTAGGTGGTCTTTATAGACCAGTAGGTGGTCTTTATGGACCAGTAGGGGGTCTTTATAGGCCAGTAGGTGGTCTTTATAGGCCAGTAGGCAGTCTTTACAGGCCAGTAGGTAGTCTTTATAGGCCAGTAGATGGTCTTTATAGGCCAGTAGGTGGTCTTTATAGACCAGAAGGTGGTCTTTATAGGCCAGTAGGTTGTCTTTATAGGCCAGTAGGTGGTCTTTATAGGCCAGTAGGTGGTCTTTATAGACCAGAAGGTGGTCTTTATAGGCCAGTAGGTTGTCTTTATAGGCCAGTAGGTGGTCTTTATAGGCCAGTAGGTGGTCTTTATAGACCAGTAGGTGGTCTTTATAGAACAGTAAGTGGTCTTTATAGGCCAGTAGGTGGTCTTTATAGGCCAGTAGATTGTCTTTATAGGCCAGTAGGTGGTCTTTATAGGCCAGTAGGGAGGCTTCATAGGCCAGTGGGTGGTCTTTATAGGCCAGTAGGTGGTCTTTATATGCCAGTAGGCAGTCTTTATAGAACAGTAAATGGTCTGTATAGGCCAGTAGGTGGTCTATATAGGCCAGTAGGTAGTCTTTATAGGCCAGTAGGGCATCTTCATAGGCCAGTAGGTGGTATTTATAGGCCAGTAGGTGGTATTTCTAGGCCAGTAGGTAGTCTTTATAGGCCAGTAGCTTGTCTTTATAGACCAGTAGGTGGTCTTTATAGACCAGTAGGTGGTCTATATAGGCCAGTAGGTAGTCTTTATAGGCCAGTAGGGCATCTTCATAGGCCAGTAGGTGGTCTTTATAGGCCAGTAGGTGGTCTTTATAGACCAGAAGGTGGTCTTTATAGGCCAGTAGGTTGTCTTTATAGGCCAGTAGGTGGTCTTTATAGGCCAGTAGGTGGTCTTTATAGACCAGTAGGTGGTCTTTATAGAACAGTAAGTGGTCTTTATAGAACAGTAGGTTGTCTTCATAGGCCAGTAGATCTTCTTCATAGGCCAGTAGGTGGTCTTTATAGGCCAGTAGGGAGGCTTCATAGGCCAGTGGGTGGTCTTTATAGGCCAGTAGGTGGTCTTTATATGCCAGTAGGCAGTCTTTATAGAACAGTAAATGGTCTGTATAGGCCAGTAGGTGGTCTATATAGGCCAGTAGGTAGTCTTTATAGGCCAGTAGGGCATCTTCATAGGCCAGTAGGTGGTATTTATAGGCCAGTAGGTGGTATTTCTAGGCCAGTAGGTAGTCTTTATAGGCCAGTAGCTTGTCTTTATAGACCAGTAGGTGGTCTTTATAGACCAGTAGGTGGTCTTTATGGACCAGTAGGGGGTCTTTATAGGCCAGTAGGTGGTCTTTATAGGCCAGTAGGCAGTCTTTGCAGGCCAGTAGGTAGTCTTTATAGGCCAGTAGATGGTCTTTATAGGCCAGTAGGTGGTCTTTATAGACCAGAAGGTGGTCTTTATAGGCCAGTAGGTTGTCTTTATAGGCCAGTAGGTGGTCTTTATAGGCCAGTAGGGCATCTTCATAGGCCAATAGGTGGTATTTATAGGCCAGTAGGTGGTATTTATAGGCCAGTATGTTGTCTTTATAGAACAGTATATGGTCTTTATAGGCCAGTAGGTGGTCTTTATAGGCCAGTAGGTGGTCATTATAGGCCAGTAGGTGGTCCTTATAGGCCAGTTGGTAGTCTTTATAGGCCAGTAGATGGTCTTTATAGGCCAGTAGGTGGTCTTTATATGCCAGTAGGTTGTCTTTATAGAACAGTATATGGTCTTTATAGGCCAGTAGGTGGTCTTTATAGGAAGGTAGGTTGTCTTTATATGCCAGTAGATGGTCTTTATAGGCCAGTAGGTGGTCTTTACAGGCCAGTAGGTGGTCTTTATAGACAAGTAGGTGGTATTTATAGGCCAGTAGGTGGTCTTTATAGGGCATTAGGTGGTCTTTATAGGCCAGTAGGGCATCTTCATAGGCCAGTAGGTGGTATTTATAGGCCAGTAGGTGGTATTTCTAGGCCAGTAGGTAGTCTTTATAGGCCAGTAGCTTGTCTTTATAGACCAGTAGGTGGTCTTTATAGACCAGTAGGTGGTCTTTATGGACCAGTAGGGGGTCTTTATAGGCCAGTAGGTGGTCTTTATAGGCCAGTAGGCAGTCTTTGCAGGCCAGTAGGTAGTCTTTATAGGCCAGTAGATGGTCTTTATAGGCCAGTAGGTGGTCTTTATAGACCAGAAGGTGGTCTTTATAGGCCAGTAGGTTGTCTTTATAGGCCAGTAGGTGGTCTTTATAGGCCAGTAGGGCATCTTCATAGGCCAGTAGGTGGTATTTATAGGCCAGTAGGTGGTATTTATAGGCCAGTATGTTGTCTTTATAGAACAGTATATGGTCTTTATAGGCCAGTAGGTGGTCTTTATAGGCCAGTAGGTGGTCATTATAGGCCAGTAGGTGGTCCTTATAGGCCAGTTGGTAGTCTTTATAGGCCAGTAGATGGTCTTTATAGGCCAGTAGGTGGTCTTTATATGCCAGTAGGTTGTCTTTATAGAACAGTATATGGTCTTTATAGGCCAGTAGGTGGTCTTTATAGGAAGGTAGGTTGTCTTTATATGCCAGTAGATGGTCTTTATAGGCCAGTAGGTGGTCTTTACAGGCCAGTAGGTGGTCTTTATAGACAAGTAGGTGGTATTTATAGGCCAGTAGGTGGTCTTTATAGGCCAGTAGGTGGTCTTTATAGGGCATTAGGTGGTCTTTATAGGCCAGTAGATCTTCTTCATGGGCCAGTAAGTGGTCTTTATAGGCCAGTAGGTGGTCTTTATAGGCAAGTAGGTGGTCATTATAGGCCAGTAGGGAGTCCTTATAGGCCAGTTGGTGGTCTTTATAGGCCAGTTGGTGGTCTTTATAGGCCAGTAGGTGGTCTTTATAGGCCAGTAGTTGGTCTCTCTAGGCCAGTAGGTGTTTTTTTATAGACCAGTAGGTGGTCTTTATAGACCAGTAGGTGGTCTTTATATAACAGTAGGTGGTCTTTATAGAACAGTATATGGTCTTTATAGGCTTGTAGGTGGTCTTTATAGGACAGTAGGTGGTCGTTATAGACCAGTAGGTGGTCTTTATATGCCAGTAGGCAGTCTTTATAGGCCAGTAGGGCATCTTCATAGGCCAGTAGGTGGTATTTCTAGGCCAGTAGGTGGTATTTCTAGGCCAGTAGGTAGTCTTTATAGGCCAGTAGCTTGTCTTTATAGACCAGTAGGTGGTCTTTATAGACCAGTAGGTGGTCTTTATGGACCAGTAGGGGGTCTTTATAGGCCAGTAGGTGGTCTTTATAGGCCAGTAGGCAGTCTTTACAGGCCAGTAGGTAGTCTTTATAGGCCAGTAGATGGTCTTTATAGGCCAGTAGGTGGTCTTTATAGACCAGAAGGTGGTCTTTATAGGCCAGTAGGTTGTCTTTATAGGCCAGTAGGTGGTCTTTATAGGCCAGTAGGGCATCTTCATAGGCCAGTAGGTGGTATTTATAGGCCAGTAGGTGGTATTTATAGGCCAGTATGTTGTCTTTATAGAACAGTATATGGTCTTTATAGGCCAGTAGGTGGTCTTTATAGGCCAGTAGGTGGTCTTTATAGGCCAGTAGGTGGTCATTATAGGCCAGCAGGTGGTCCTTATAGGCCAGTTGGTGGTCTTTATAGGCCAAGTAGATGGTCTTTATAGGCCAGTAGGTGGTCTTTATATGCCAGTAGGTTGTCTTTATAGAACAGTAGGTGGTCTTTATAGGCCAGTAGGTGGTCTTTATAGGCCAGTAGGTGGTCATTATAGGCCAGTAGGGAGTCCTTATAGGCCAGTTGGTGGTCTTTATAGGCCAGTTGGTGGTCTTTATAGGCCAGTAGGTGGTCTTTATAGGCCAGTAGTTGGTCTCTCTAGGCCAGTAGGTGTTTTTTTATAGACCAGTAGGTGGTCTTTATAGACCAGTAGGTGGTCTTTATATAACAGTGGGTGGTCTTTATAGAACAGTATATGGTCTTTATAGGCCTGTAGGTGGTCTTTATAGGACAGTAGGTGGTCGTTATAGACCAGTAGGTGGTCTTTATATGCCAGTAGGCAGTCTTTATAGAACAGTAAATGGTCTATATAGGCCAGTAGGTAGTCTTTATAGGCCAGTAGATCTTCATCATAGGCCAGTAGGTGGTCTTTATAGGCCAGTAGGGCAACTTCATAGGCCAGTAGGTGGTCTTTAAAGGCCAGTAGGTGGTATTTCTAGGCCTGAAGGTTGTCTTTATAGAACAGTATATGGTCTTTATAGGCCAGTAGGTGGTCTTTATAGGACAGTAGGTTGTCTTTATATGCCAGTAGGTGGTCATTATAGGCCAGTAGGGGGTCCTTATAGGCCAGTAGGTGGTCTTTATAGGCCAGTAGGTGGTCTATATAGGCAAGTAGATCTTCTTCATAGGCCAGTAGGTGGTCTTTATAGGCCAGTAGGTGGTCTATATAGGCCAGTAGGTGGTCTTTATAGGCCAGTAGATCTTCTTCATAGGCCAGTAGGTGGTCTTTATAGGCCAGTAGGGCGTCTTCATAGGCCAGTAGGTTGTCTTTATAGGCCAGTAGGTGGTCTTTATAGGCCAGTAGGTTGTCTTTATAGGCCAGTAGGTGGTCTTCATAGGCCAGTAGGTTGTCTTTATAGGCCAGTATGGAGTCTTTATAGGGCAGTAGTTGGTCTTTATAGGCCAGTTGGTGGTATGTATAGGCCAGTTGGTGGTATTTATAGGCCAGTAGGTGGTATTTATAGGCCAGTAGGTGGTCTTTATAGGCCAGTAGGTGGTCTTTATAGACCAGTAGGTGGTCTTTATTTAACAGTAGGTGGTCTTTATAGAACAGTATATGGTCTTTATAGGCCTGTAGGTGGTCTTTACAGGACACTAGGTGCTCGTTATAGACCAGTAGGTGGTCTTTATAGGCCAGTGTGTGGTCTTTATAGGCCAGTTGTGGTCTTTATAGGCCAGTAGGTGGTCTTTATAGACCAGTAGGTGGTCTTTATAGACCAGTAGGTGGTCTTTGTAGGACAGTAGGTCTTTATAGGCCACAAGGTGGTCTTTATATGCCAGTAGGTGGTCTTTATATGCCAGTAGGTGGTCTTTGTAGGACAGTAGGAGGTCTTTATAGGCCACTAGGTGGTCTTTATAGACCAGTAGGTGGTCTTTATAGACCAGTAGGTGGTCTTTGTAGGACAGTAGGAGGTCTTTATAGGCCACTAGGTCGTCTTTATATGCCAGTAGGTGGTCTTTATATGCCAGTAGGTGGTCTTTGTAGGACAGTAGGAGGTCTTTATAGGCCACTAGGTGGTCTTTATAGACCAGTAGGTGGTCTTTATAGACCAGTAGGTGGTCTTTGTAGGACAGTAGGAGGTCTTTATAGGCCACTAGGTGGTCTTTATATGCCAGTAGGTGGTCTTTATATGCCAGTGGGTGGTCTTTGTAGGACAGTAGATGTTCTTTATAGGTTAATAGGTGGACAGAAAGGTCACTACTTCTGAGGCAGGGACTTCTCCAGTCATGATGAGGTCTAGTGTAGGTTCAGGTCTGAGGCAGGGACTTCTCCAGTCATGATGAGGTCTAGTGTAGGTCTGAGGCAGGGACTTCTCCAGTCATGATGAGGTCTAGTGTAGGTCTGAGGCAGGGACTTCTCCAGTTATGATGAGGTCTAGTCCAGGTCTGAGGCAGGTACTTCTCCAGTCATGATGAGGTCTAGTGTAGGGTCAGGTCTAAGGCAGGGACTTCTCTTGTCAGGATGGGGTCTAGTGTAGGTCTGAGGCAGGGTCTTCTCCAGTCATGATGAGGTCTAGTCCAGGTCTGAGGCAGGGACTTCTCCAGTCATGATGAGGTCTAGTCCAGGTCTGAGGCAGGGACTTCTCCAGTCATGATGAGATCTATTCCAGGTCTGAGGCATGGACTTCTCCAGTCATGATGAGGTCTAGTGTAGTTCTGAGGCAGGGACTTCTCCAGTCATGATGAGGTCTAGTGTATGTCTGAGGCAGGGACTTCTCCAGTCATGATGAGGTCTAGTCCAGGTCTGAGGCAGGGTCTTCTCCAGTGAGGATGAGGTCTAGTGTAGGTTCAGGTCTGAGGCAGGGACTTCTCCAGTCATGGTGAGGTCTAGTGTAGGTCTGAGGCAGGGAATTCTCCAGTCATGATGAGGTCTAGTGTATGTCTGAGGCAGGGACTTCTCCAGTTATGATGAGGTCTATTCCAGGTCTGAGGCATGGACTTCCCCAGTCATGATGAGGTATAGTGTAGGTTCAGGTCTGAGGCAGGGACTTCTCCAGTCTTGATGAGGTCTATGTAGGTCTGAGGCAGGGACTTCTCCAGTCATGATGAGGTCTAGTGTAGGTCTGAGTCAGGGACTACTCCAGTCATGATGAGGTCTAGTGTAGGTTCAGGTCTGAGGCAGGGTCTTCTCCAGTTATGATGAGGTCTAGTCCAGGTCTGAGGCAGGGACTTCTCCAGTCATGATGATGTCTAGTGTGGGTTCAGGTCTGAGGCAGGGACTTCTCCAGTCATGATGATGTTTAGTGTGGGTTCAGGTCTGAGGCAGGGACTTCTCCAGTCAGGATGAGGTCTAGTGTAGGTTCAGGTCTGAGGCAGGGACTTCTCCAGTCATGATGAGGTCGAGTGTAGGTTCAGGTCTGAGGCAGGGACTTCTCCAGTTATGATGAGGTCTAGTCCAGGTCTGAGGCAGGGTCTTCTCCAGTCATGATGAGGTCTAGTCCAGGTCTGAGGCAGGGACTTCTCCAGTCATGATGAGGTCTAGTGTAGGGTCAGGTCTAAGGCAGGGACTTCTCTTGTCAGGATGGGGTCTAGTGTAGGTCTGAGGCAGGGTCTTCTCCAGTCATGATGAGGTCTAGTCCAGGTCTGAGGCAGGGACTTCTCCAGTCATGATGAGGTCTAGTCCAGGTCTGAGGCAGGGACTTCTCCACTCATGGTGAGGTCTAGTCCAGGTCTGAGGCAGGGACTTCTCCAGTCATGATGAGGTCTACTCCAGGTCTGAGACAGGGACTTCTCCAGTCATGATGAGGTCTAGTGTAGGTCTGAGGCAGGGACTTCTCCAGTCATGATGAGGTCCAGTGTAGGTCTGAGGCAGGGACTTCTCCAGTCATGATGAGGTCTAGTGTAGGTCTGAGGCAGGGACTTCTCCAGTCATGATGAGGTCCAGTGTAGGTCTGAGGCAGGGACTTCTCCAGTCATGATGAGGTCTAGTGTAGGTCTGAGGCAGGGACTTCTCCAGTCATGATGAGGTCTAGTGTAGGTCTGAGACAGGGACTTCTCCAGTCAGGATGAGGTCTAGTGTAGGTCTGAGGCAGGGACTTCTCCAGTCATGATGAGGTCCAGTGTAGGTCTGAGGCAGGGACTTCTCCAGTTATGATGAGGTCTAGTGTAGGGTCAGGTCTGAGGCAGGGACTTCTCCAGTCATGATGAGGTCTAGTGTAGGTCTGAGGCAGGGACTTCTCCAGTCATGATGAGGTCCAGTGTAGGTCTGAGGCAGGGACTTCTCCAGTCATGATGAGGTCTAGTGTAGGTCTGAGGCAGGGACTTCTCCAGTCATGATGAGGTCTAGTGTAGGTCTGAGACAGGGACTTCTCCAGTCAGGATGAGGTCTAGTGTAGGTCTGAGGCAGGGACTTCTCCAGTCATGATGAGGTCCAGTGTAGGTCTGAGGCAGGGACTTCTCCAGTTATGATGAGGTCTAGTGTAGGGTCAGGTCTGAGGCAGGGACTTCTCCAGTCATGATGAGGTCTAGTGTAGGTCTGAGGCAGGGTCTTCTCCAGTCATGATGAGGTCTAGTGTAGGTCTGAGGCAGGGACTTCTCCAGTCATGATGAGGTCTAGTGTAGGTCTGAGACAGGGACTTCTCCAGTCATGATGAGGTCTAGTGTAGGTCTGAGGCAGGGACTTCTCCAGTTATGACAAGGTCTAGTCCAGGTCTGAGGCAGGGTCTTCTCCATTCATGATGAGGTCTAATGTTTCCGATTGTGTTTGGGGACAATGACATGCTGTGTCAGGTTGAGACTGTTGTATTGTGGGGAGCTGGTTACTGGTCTGGCACCTTGTTATGCGGTGGAACGCACGGTGTCTCCAGTGTGCATTTCTAGCCCGGTGCGCTCAATTCCTGCTACTCGCATTTGCAGGGCTAGAATGGGCATCAAGCCAGGAAGGAGGGTGCCGGCTCAGCGCTCCTGGTCTCCAGTATACCTCCATGGACCAGGATATCCTGCGCCGGCTCTGCGTACTATGAGTCTGCACAGCCCTGTGCGTCCTGTGCCAGCGCCCTGCATTTGCAGGGCAAGTATAACCATCCAGCCAGGACGAGTTGTGTCAGCTCTACACTCTAGACCTCCAGTACGCCTCCCCAGCCCAGTACCACCAGTGCCGGCACCACACACCAGGCCTATAGTGTGCCTCGCCAGTCTAGAGCGTCCTGTGACAGTACCCAGTCCAGAGCGTCTGGTGACAGTACCCAGTCCAGAGCGTCCGTTGACAGTACCCAGTCCAGAGCGTCCAGCGACAGTACCCAGTCCAGAGCGTCCGGCGACAGTCTACAGACCGGAACCTCCTACGACGGGCCGCAGACCGGAACCTCCTACGACGGGCCACAGTCCAGAACCTACCACGACGGGTCACAGTCCGGATCCGCCAGAGTCTCCCTCCAGTCTGGATCCGCCAGAGTCTCCCTCCAGTCCGGATCCGCCAGAGTCTCCCTCCAGTCCGGATCCGTCAGAGTCTCCCTCCAGTCCGGATCCGCCAGAGTCTCCCTCCAGTCTGGATCCGCCAGAGTCTCCCTCCAGTCCGGATCTGCCAGAGACTCCCTCCAGTCCAGAGGCGTCACTCACTCCAGAATCGACTATCAGTCCAGTGGCGTCCTCTAATCCGTGGTCGGCGGTGAGGGTTCCCGCTCCAGAGACATTAAGTAAGGGTGAAGTGGAGCCGGGTCCACGTCCTGAGCCAGAACCGCCACCTCGGAGTTATGCCCACCCAGACCCTTCCATATGGGCTTAGGTGTGCGGCCGGGAGTCCGCACCTTTGGGGGGGGTACTGTCACACACTGACCTTAGTATTCTTTGTTTTCTTAATTATTTTGGTTAGGTCAGGGTGTGACATGGGGGATGTATGTGTTTTTGACCCTGTCTAGGGGTTTTGTATGTCTATGGGTGTTAACTAGTCTAGGTGTTATGTATGTCTATGGTTGTATGTCTGTAGTTTATCGTTGTCTCTGATTGGGAACCATATTTAGGCAGCCATATTCCTTGGGTATTTCGTGGGTTATTGTCTATGGTTAGTTGCCTGTGTCTGCACTTGTTTATATATGGCGTCACGTTCGTTTTGTTGTTTTGTATAGTTTGTTTAGTGTTTCTTCATTAATAAATAGAAGAATGTATTCACATCACGCTGCGCCTTGGTCTCCTCCATACAATGAACGTGACACAATAACGACAAATCAACTGAACCAGACGAGACTCAGATACGGCACGTAAATATACCATTGCATTGAATGTCTCAGATACGGCACGAAAATATACCATTGCGTTTGAATGTCTCAGATACGGCAACGTAAATATACCATTGCATTGAGCGTCTCTTAGGTGTAATTCTGTGTCTGCGTTGCTTTGGTGGCAGTAACTGATTATAAGAGTAGTAAGACTATTAGTGTTGTATGACCGTTAGTCTTAATTACACTACTACTGTCATGCCATTTTACCCGCTCGTTTACTACCTGATAGCCTAGCCACTAGCCACATCCAATCCTAGCCACATCCCAGCCTAGCCACAGGCCACATTCCAGCCTAGCCACTAGCCACATCCCAGTCTAGCCACTAGCCACATCCAATCCTAACCACATCCCAGCCTAGCCACTAGCCACATCCCAGCCTAGCCACTGGCCACATCCCAGCCTAGCCACTAGCCACATCCCAGCCTAGCCACTAGCCACATCCCAGCCTAGCCACTAGCCACATCCCAGCCTAGCCACTGGCCACATCCCAGCTTAGCCGCTAGTCACATCCCAGCCTAGCCACTGGCAATCCCTGGTGGATTGAATCTAGAATTTACACATTGGTAAAGGTATGGGTAGGATGCCGTGGGTCGGCTGGCGTGGGTCGGCTGGCGTGGGTCGGCTGGCGTGGGTTGGATGGCGTGGGTCGGATGGCGTGGGTCAGCTGGCGTGGGTAGGATGGCGTGGGCCGGCTGGCGTGGGTCGGCTGGCGTGGGTCGGCTGGCGTGGGTCGGCTGGCGTTGATCGGCTGGCGTGGGTAGGATGGCGTGGGTCGGCTGGCGTGGGTCGGCTGGCGTTGATCGGCTGGCGTGGGTCGGCTGTAGCTCCCTAATTCCTCACTCTTAATTAATAAGAAAACCAAGTTAAGTTGAATACAGAAGTATACAGAAGTTAATTGTATATTGACCTCTGGAGATTCTCACCTCAACAACTGTCAAATCAAATCAAATGTATTTATAAAGCCCTTCTTACATCATCTGATATCTCAAAGTGCTGTACAGAAACCCAACCTAAAACCCCAAACTTCTGGCTGTGCCGGGTGGAGAGGAACCAGGCTATGAGGGGTGGGCCAGTCCTCTTCTGGCTGTGCCGGGTGGAGAGGAACCAGGCTATGAGGGGTGGCCAGTTCTCTTCTGGCTGTGCCGGGGGGAGATTATAAACCTAGAGAGGAACCAGGCTATGAGGGGTGGGCCAGTTCTCTTCTGGCTGTGCCGGGGGGAGATTATAAACCTAGAGAGGAACCAGGCTATGAGGGGTGGGCCAGTTCTCTTCTGGCTGTGCCGGGTGGAGATTATAAACCTAGAGAGGAACCAGGCTATGAGGGGTGGCCAGTCCTCTTCTGGCTGTGCCGGGTGGAGAGGAACCAGGCTATGAGGGGTGGCCAGTTCTCTTCTGGCTGTGCCGGGGGGAGATTATAAACCTAGAGAGGAACCAGGCTATGAGGGGTGGGACAGTTCTCTTCTGGCTGTGCCGGGTGGAGATTATAAACCTAGAGAGGAACCAGGCTATGAGGGGTGGGCCAGTTCTCTTCTGGCTGTGCCGGGTGGAGATTATAACTGAACATGGCCAAGATGCTCAAATAGTCTCTGTCAGTCTATTCAATGGATGTGTATGGTTTTCTATGTTAATTGAATGTACTGTATTACAATGGTACCTGGTCTATAAAGACCACTGTAACTACTTCCTTTTTCCTATTCATTTAGTCTATTTAGTCTAGTAATAAAAACCTGTCACAGGTTAATTAAGAGGTCATCACAGAGTGCAATTCCTGTGTTTCTAGTGTTCCTGGTTTAGGACTCTTCAGGTTCCTCTATGGAAATGGACCTGGTTGCTCCGGTCTCTTGTCTTTGTTTTGTGTTGTACTCACGTGCACTTGCTTGGTTGTTGTTGTTCTTTTCCCCCCCTGTGAATACCTCAGTAAACATTCTGGATTTAACCTCTGACTGCTGTGTATCTCTGCGCCCCGAGCTCATTCTAATATTATTGTCACAAAACCTTTTTTAAGTTAGAATCTTTTTTTGTTGCATAAAAGTCCTTGAACGAGTGCTTGTAATTCTTGAAGTCTGAGAACTCGACGACCTTTCAGAATGAGGATATAGTGACTGAACAGCTGATTGAGGCGACTGTTGATATAATTATTACATGTGTAACGGTCAATGAAAAGGGGCCTCATACATTCAACTTCATGGTGCCCCTATTTGATTCATTTGGATAGGATAACCAAATTAATTACGATAAATTAGTTGTGGGGGAAAGGGGGATACCGAGTCCGTTGTACAACTGAATGCATTCAAATGAAATGTGTCTTCCACATTTAACCCAGAGGACTGGTGTAATGGGTGAGTGTTGGTGGAAGTCAGGCGCCTCTCCTCCGGTCCCTAATGGGTGAGTGTTGGTGGCAGGGAAGTCAGGCACCTCTCCTCCAGACCGTAACCCTAATGGGTGAGTGTTGGTGGCAGGGAAGTCAGGCACCTCTCCTCCGGACCGTAACCCTAATGGGTGAGTGTTGGTGGCAGGGAAGTCAGGCGCCTCTCCTATGGACCCTAATGGGTAAGTGTTGGTGGCAGGGAAGTCAGGCGCCTCTCCTCCGGACCCTAATGGGTGAGTGTTGGTGGCAGGGAAGTCAGGCGCCTCTCCTCCGGACCGCAACCCTAATGGGTGAGTGTTGGTGGCAGGGAAGTCAGGCGCCTCTCCTCCGGACCGTAACCCTAATGGGTGAGTGTTGGTGGCAGGGAAGTCAGGCGCCTCTCCTCCGGACCGCAACCCTAATGGGTGAGTGTTGGTGGCAGGGAAGTCAGGCGCCTCTCCTCCGGACCGTAACCCTAATGGGTGAGTGTTGGTGGCAGGGAAGTCAGGCACCTCTCCTCCGGACCGTAACCCTAATGGGTGAGTGTTGGTGGCAGGGAAGTCAGGCACCTCTCCTCCGGACCGTAACCCTAATGGGTGAGTGTTGGTGGCAGGGACGTCAGGCGCCTCTCCTCCGGACCGCAACCCTAATGGGTGAGTGTTGGTGGCAGGGAAGTCAGGCACCTCTCCTCCGGACCGTAACCCTAATGGGTGAGTGTTGGTGGCAGGGAAGTCAGGCACCTCTCCTCCGGACCGTAACCCTAATGGGTGAGTGTTGGTGGCAGGGAAGTCAGGCACCTCTCCTCCGGACCGTAACCCTAATGGGTGAGTGTTGGTGGCAGGGAAGTCAGGCGCCTCCCCTCCGGACCGTAACCCTAATGGGTGAGTGTTGGTGGCAGGGAAGTCAGGCACCTCTCCTCCGGACCGTAACCCTAATGGGTGAGTGTTGGTGGCAGGGAAGTCAGGCTCCTCCCCTCCGGACCGTAACCCTAATGGGTGAGTGTTGGTGGCAGGGAAGTCAGGCACCTCTCCTCCGGACCGTAACCCTAATGGGTGAGTGTTGGTGGCAGGGAAGTCAGGCGCCTCTCCTCCGGACCGTAACCCTAATGGGTGAGTGTTGGTGGCAGGGAAGTCAGGCACGGGAGAACGAACTTGGTAAAAACGGAGTTTAATGCTAAAAAATAATAATAATAATAATAACTCCAAAACATAAAATAATAAAAGTGGGTACAAACAAACAGAGGGTTAATTAAATACACAACATGTGATTGATGGAATTGGAACCAGGTGTGATGTGAAACAAGGACATGAGGGGAAACAGATTAATTAAATACACAACATGTGATTGATGGAATTGGAACCAGGTGTGATGTGAGACAAGGACATGAGGGGAAACAGAGGGTTCATTAAATACACAACATGTGATTGATGGAATTGGAACCAGGTGTGATGTGAAACAAGGACATGAGGGGAAACAGAGGGTTCATTAAATACACAACATGTGATTGATGGGATTGGAACCAGGTGTGATGTGAAACAAGGACATGAGGGGAAACAGAGGGTTCATTAAATACACAACATGTGATTGATGGGATTGGAACCAGGTGTGATGTGAAACAAGGACATGAGGGGAAACAGAGGGTTCATTAAATACACAACATGTGATTGATGGAATTGGAACCAGGTGTGATGTGAAACAAGGACATGAGGGGAAACAGAGGGTTCATTAAATACACAACATGTGATTGATGGAATTGGAACCAGGTGTGATGTGAAACAAGGACATGAGGGGAAACAGAGGGTTCATTAAATACACAACATGTGATTGATGGGATTGGAACCAGGTGTGATGTGAGACAAGGACATGAGGGGAAACAGAGGGTTCATTAAATACACAACATGTGATTGATGGAATTGGAACCAGGTGTGATGTGAAACAAGGACATGAGGGGAAACAGAGGGTTCATTAAATACACAACATGTGATTGATGGAATTGGAACCAGGTGTGATGTGAAACAAGGACATGAGGGGAAACAGAGGGTTCATTAAATACACAACATGTGATTGATGGAATTGGAACCAGGTGTGATGTGAAACAAGGACATGAGGGGAAACAGAGGGTTCATTAAATACACAACATGTGATTGATGGGATTGGAACCAGGTGTGATGTGAAACAAGGACATGAGGGGAAACAGAGGGTTCATTAAATACACAACATGTGATTGATGGAATTGGAACCAGGTGTGATGTGAAACAAGGACATGAGGGGAAACAGAGGGTTAATTAAATACACAACATGTGATTGATGGAATTGGAACCAGGTGTGATGTGAAACAAGGACATGAGGGGAAACAGATTAATTAAATACACAACATGTGATTGATGGAATTGGAACCAGGTGTGATGTGAAACAAGGACATGAGGGGAAACAGATTAATTAAATACACAACATGTGATTGATGGGATTGGAACCAGGTGTGATGTGAAACAAGGACATGAGGGGAAACAGATTAATTAAATACACAACATGTGATTGATGGGATTGGAACCAGGTGTGATGTGAAACAAGGACATGAGGGGAAACAGAGGGTTCATTAAATCCACAACATGTGATTGATGGAATTGGAACCAGGTGTGATGTGAAACAAGGACATGAGGGGAAACAGATTAATTAAATACACAACATGTGATTGATGGAATTGGAACCAGGTGTGATGTGAAACAAGGACATGAGGGGAAACAGAGGGTTAATTAAATACACAACATGTGATTGATGGAATTGGAACCAGGTGTGATGTGAAACAAGGACATGAGGGGAAACAGAGGGTTAATTAAATACACAACATGTGATTGATGGGATTGGAACCAGGTGTGATGTGAAACAAGGACATGAGGGGAAACAGAGGGTTAATTAAATACACAACATGTGATTGATGGGATTGGAACCAGGTGTGATGTGAAACAAGGACATGAGGGGAAACAGAGGGTTCATTAAATACACAACATGTGATTGATGGAATTGGAACCAGGTGTGATGTGAAACAAGGACATGAGGGGAAACAGAGGGTTCATTAAATACACAACATGTGATTGATGGGATTGGAACCAGGTGTGATGTGAAACAAGGACATGAGGGGAAACAGATTAATTAAATACACAACATGTGATTGATGGAATTGGAACCAGGTGTGATGTGAAACAAGGACATGAGGGGAAACAGAGGGTTAATTAAATACACAACATGTGATTGATGGGATTGGAACCAGGTGTGATGTGAAACAAGGACATGAGGGGAAACAGAGGGTTCATTAAATACACAACATGTGATTGATGGAATTGGAACCAGGTGTGATGTGAAACAAGGACATGAGGGGAAACAGAGGGTTCATTAAATACACAACATGTGATTGATGGGATTGGAACCAGGTGTGATGTGAAACAAGGACATGAGGGGAAACAGATTAATTAAATACACAACATGTGATTGATGGAATTGGAACCAGGTGTGATGTGAGACAAGGACATGAGGGGAAACAGAGGGTTCATTAAATACACAACATGTGATTGATGGAATTGGAACCAGGTGTGATGTGAAACAAGGACATGAGGGGAAACAGAGGGTTCATTAAATACACAACATGTGATTGATGGGATTGGAACCAGGTGTGATGTGAAACAAGGACATGAGGGGAAACAGAGGGTTCATTAAATACACAACATGTGATTGATGGGATTGGAACCAGGTGTGATGTGAAACAAGGACATGAGGGGAAACAGAGGGTTCATTAAATACACAACATGTGATTGATGGAATTGGAACCAGGTGTGATGTGAAACAAGGACATGAGGGGAAACAGAGGGTTCATTAAATACACAACATGTGATTGATGGAATTGGAACCAGGTGTGATGTGAAACAAGGACATGAGGGGAAACAGAGGGTTCATTAAATACACAACATGTGATTGATGGGATTGGAACCAGGTGTGATGTGAGACAAGGACATGAGGGGAAACAGAGGGTTCATTAAATACACAACATGTGATTGATGGAATTGGAACCAGGTGTGATGTGAAACAAGGACATGAGGGGAAACAGAGGGTTCATTAAATACACAACATGTGATTGATGGAATTGGAACCAGGTGTGATGTGAAACAAGGACATGAGGGGAAACAGAGGGTTCATTAAATACACAACATGTGATTGATGGAATTGGAACCAGGTGTGATGTGAAACAAGGACATGAGGGGAAACAGAGGGTTCATTAAATACACAACATGTGATTGATGGGATTGGAACCAGGTGTGATGTGAAACAAGGACATGAGGGGAAACAGAGGGTTCATTAAATACACAACATGTGATTGATGGAATTGGAACCAGGTGTGATGTGAAACAAGGACATGAGGGGAAACAGAGGGTTAATTAAATACACAACATGTGATTGATGGAATTGGAACCAGGTGTGATGTGAAACAAGGACATGAGGGGAAACAGATTAATTAAATACACAACATGTGATTGATGGAATTGGAACCAGGTGTGATGTGAAACAAGGACATGAGGGGAAACAGATTAATTAAATACACAACATGTGATTGATGGGATTGGAACCAGGTGTGATGTGAAACAAGGACATGAGGGGAAACAGATTAATTAAATACACAACATGTGATTGATGGGATTGGAACCAGGTGTGATGTGAAACAAGGACATGAGGGGAAACAGAGGGTTCATTAAATCCACAACATGTGATTGATGGAATTGGAACCAGGTGTGATGTGAAACAAGGACATGAGGGGAAACAGATTAATTAAATACACAACATGTGATTGATGGAATTGGAACCAGGTGTGATGTGAAAAAGGACATGAGGGGAAACAGAGGGTTAATTAAATACACAACATGTGATTGATGGAATTGGAACCAGGTGTGATGTGAAACAAGGACATGAGGGGAAACAGAGGGTTAATTAAATACACAACATGTGATTGATGGGATTGGAACCAGGTGTGATGTGAAACAAGGACATGAGGGGAAACAGAGGGTTAATTAAATACACAACATGTGATTGATGGGATTGGAACCAGGTGTGATGTGAAACAAGGACATGAGGGGAAACAGAGGGTTCATTAAATACACAACATGTGATTGATGGAATTGGAACCAGGTGTGATGTGAAACAAGGACATGAGGGGAAACAGAGGGTTCATTAAATACACAACATGTGATTGATGGGATTGGAACCAGGTGTGATGTGAAACAAGGACATGAGGGGAAACAGATTAATTAAATACACAACATGTGATTGATGGAATTGGAACCAGGTGTGATGTGAAACAAGGACATGAGGGGAAACAGAGGGTTAATTAAATACACAACATGTGATTGATGGGATTGGAACCAGGTGTGATGTGAAACAAGGACATGAGGGGAAACAGAGGGTTCATTAAATACACAACATGTGATTGATGGAATTGGAACCAGGTGTGATGTGAAACAAGGACATGAGGGGAAACAGAGGGTTCATTAAATACACAACATGTGATTGATGGGATTGGAACCAGGTGTGATGTGAAACAAGGACATGAGGGGAAACAGATTAATTAAATACACAACATGTGATTGATGGAATTGGAACCAGGTGTGATGTGAGACAAGGACATGAGGGGAAACAGAGGGTTCATTAAATACACAACATGTGATTGATGGAATTGGAACCAGGTGTGATGTGAAACAAGGACATGAGGGGAAACAGAGGGTTCATTAAATACACAACATGTGATTGATGGGATTGGAACCAGGTGTGATGTGAAACAAGGACATGAGGGGAAACAGAGGGTTCATTAAATACACAACATGTGATTGATGGGATTGGAACCAGGTGTGATGTGAAACAAGGACATGAGGGGAAACAGAGGGTTCATTAAATACACAACATGTGATTGATGGAATTGGAACCAGGTGTGATGTGAAACAAGGACATGAGGGGAAACAGAGGGTTCATTAAATACACAACATGTGATTGATGGAATTGGAACCAGGTGTGATGTGAAACAAGGACATGAGGGGAAACAGAGGGTTCATTAAATACACAACATGTGATTGATGGGATTGGAACCAGGTGTGATGTGAGACAAGGACATGAGGGGAAACAGAGGGTTCATTAAATACACAACATGTGATTGATGGAATTGGAACCAGGTGTGATGTGAAACAAGGACATGAGGGGAAACAGAGGGTTCATTAAATACACAACATGTGATTGATGGAATTGGAACCAGGTGTGATGTGAAACAAGGACATGAGGGGAAACAGAGGGTTCATTAAATACACAACATGTGATTGATGGAATTGGAACCAGGTGTGATGTGAAACAAGGACATGAGGGGAAACAGAGGGTTCATTAAATACACAACATGTGATTGATGGGATTGGAACCAGGTGTGATGTGAAACAAGGACATGAGGGGAAACAGAGGGTTCATTAAATACACAACATGTGATTGATGGAATTGGAACCAGGTGTGATGTGAAACAAGGACATGAGGGGAAACAGAGGGTTAATTAAATACACAACATGTGATTGATGGAATTGGAACCAGGTGTGATGTGAAACAAGGACATGAGGGGAAACAGATTAATTAAATACACAACATGTGATTGATGGAATTGGAACCAGGTGTGATGTGAAACAAGGACATGAGGGGAAACAGATTAATTAAATACACAACATGTGATTGATGGGATTGGAACCAGGTGTGATGTGAAACAAGGACATGAGGGGAAACAGATTAATTAAATACACAACATGTGATTGATGGGATTGGAACCAGGTGTGATGTGAAACAAGGACATGAGGGGAAACAGAGGGTTCATTAAATCCACAACATGTGATTGATGGAATTGGAACCAGGTGTGATGTGAAACAAGGACATGAGGGGAAACAGATTAATTAAATACACAACATGTGATTGATGGAATTGGAACCAGGTGTGATGTGAAACAAGGACATGAGGGGAAACAGAGGGTTAATTAAATACACAACATGTGATTGATGGAATTGGAACCAGGTGTGATGTGAAACAAGGACATGAGGGGAAACAGAGGGTTAATTAAATACACAACATGTGATTGATGGGATTGGAACCAGGTGTGATGTGAAACAAGGACATGAGGGGAAACAGAGGGTTAATTAAATACACAACATGTGATTGATGGGATTGGAACCAGGTGTGATGTGAAACAAGGACATGAGGGGAAACAGAGGGTTCATTAAATACACAACATGTGATTGATGGAATTGGAACCAGGTGTGATGTGAAACAAGGACATGAGGGGAAACAGAGGGTTCATTAAATACACAACATGTGATTGATGGGATTGGAACCAGGTGTGATGTGAAACAAGGACATGAGGGGAAACAGATTAATTAAATACACAACATGTGATTGATGGAATTGGAACCAGGTGTGATGTGAAACAAGGACATGAGGGGAAACAGAGGGTTAATTAAATACACAACATGTGATTGATGGGATTGGAACCAGGTGTGATGTGAAACAAGGACATGAGGGGAAACAGAGGGTTCATTAAATACACAACATGTGATTGATGGAATTGGAACCAGGTGTGATGTGAAACAAGGACATGAGGGGAAACAGAGGGTTCATTAAATACACAACATGTGATTGATGGGATTGGAACCAGGTGTGATGTGAAACAAGGACATGAGGGGAAACAGATTAATTAAATACACAACATGTGATTGATGGAATTGGAACCAGGTGTGATGTGAAACAAGGACATGAGGGGAAACAGAGGGTTCATTAAATACACAACATGTGATTGATGGAATTGGAACCAGGTGTGATGTGAAACAAGGACATGAGGGGAAACAGAGGGTTCATTAAATACACAACATGTGATTGATGGGATTGGAACCAGGTGTGATGTGAGACAAGGACATGAGGGGAAACAGAGGGTTCATTAAATACACAACATGTGATTGATGGAATTGGAACCAGGTGTAATGTGAAACAAGGACATGAGGGGAAACAGAGGGTTCATTAAATACACAACATGTGATTGATGGAATTGGAACCAGGTGTGATGTGAAACAAGGACATGAGGGGAAACAGAGGGTTAATTAAATACACAACATGTGATTGATGGGATTGGAACCAGGTGTGATGTGAAACAAGGACATGAGGGGAAACAGAGGGTTAATTAAATACACAACATGTGATTGATGGGATTGGAACCAGGTGTGATGTGAAACAAGGACATGAGGGGAAACAGAGGGTTAATTAAATACACAACATGTGATTGATGGGATTGGAACCAGGTGTGATGTGAAACAAGGACATGAGGGGAAACAGAGGGTTAATTAAATACACAACATGTGATTGATGGGATTGGAACCAGGTGTGATGTGAAACAAGGACATGAGGGGAAACAGAGGGTTAATTAAATACACAACATGTGATTGATGGGATTGGAACCAGGTGTGATGTGAAACAAGGACATGAGGGGAAACAGAGGGTTAATTAAATACACAACATGTGATTGATGGAATTGGAACCAGGTGTGATGTGAAACAAGGACATGAGGGGAAACAGAGGGTTCATTAAATACACAACATGTGATTGATGGAATTGGAACCAGGTGTGATGTGAAACAAGGACATGAGGGGAAACAGAGGGTTAATTAAATACACAACATGTGATTGATGGGATTGGAACCAGGTGTGATGTGAAACAAGGACATGAGGGGAAACAGAGGGTTAATTAAATACACAACATGTGATTGATGGGATTGGAACCAGGTGTGATGTGAAACAAGGACATGAGGGGAAACAGAGGGTTCATTAAATACACAACATGTGATTGATGGAATTGGAACCAGGTGTGATGTGAAACAAGGACATGAGGGGAAACAGAGGGTTAATTAAATACACAACATGTGATTGATGGAATTGGAACCAGGTGTGATGTGAAACAAGGACATGAGGGGAAACAGAGGGTTCATTAAATACACAACATGTGATTGATGGGATTGGAACCAGGTGTGATGTGAAACAAGGACATGAGGGGAAACAGAGGGTTAATTAAATACACAACATGTGATTGATGGGATTGGAACCAGGTGTGATGTGAAACAAGGACATGAGGGGAAACAGAGGTTCATTAAATACACAACATGTGATTGATGGATTGGAACCAGGTGTGATGTGAAACAAGGACATGAGGGGAAACAGAGGGTTAATTAAATACACAACATGTGATTGATGGAATTGGAACCAGGTGTGATGTGAAACAAGGACATGAGGGGAAACAGAGGGTTCATTAAATACACAACATGTGATTGATGGATTGGAACCAGGTGTGATGTGAAACAAGGACATGAGGGGAAACAGATTAATTAAATACACAACATGTGATTGATGGGATTGGAACCAGGTGTGATGTGAAACAAGGACATGAGGGGAAACAGATTAATTAAATACACAACATGTGATTGATGGGATTGGAACCAGGTGTGATGTGAAACAAGGACATGAGGGGAAACAGATTAATTAAATACACAACATGTGATTGATGGGATTGGAACCAGGTGTGATGTGAAACAAGGACATGAGGGGAAACAGATTAATTAAATACACAACATGTGATTGATGGGATTGGAACCAGGTGTGATGTGAAACAAGGACATGAGGGGAAACAGAGGGTTCATTAAATACACAACATGTGATTGATGGAATTGGAACCAGGTGTGATGTGAAACAAGGACATGAGGGGAAACAGAGGGTTCATTAAATACACAACATGTGATTGATGGGATTGGAACCAGGTGTGATGTGAAACAAGGACATGAGGGGAAACAGAGGGTTCATTAAATACACAACATGTGATTGATGGGATTGGAACCAGGTGTGATGTGAAACAAGGACATGAGGGGAAACAGATTAATTAAATACACAACATGTGATTGATGGAATTGGAACCAGGTGTGATGTGAAACAAGGACATGAGGGGAAACAGATTAATTAAATACACAACATGTGATTGATGGAATTGGAACCAGGTGTGATGTGAAACAAGGACATGAGGGGAAACAGAGGGTTCATTAAATACACAACATGTGATTGATGGGATTGGAACCAGGTGTGATGTGAAACAAGGACATGAGGGGAAACAGATTAATTAAATACACAACATGTGATTGATGGAATTGGAACCAGGTGTGATGTGAAACAAGGACATGAGGGGAAACAGATTAATTAAATACACAACATGTGATTGATGGAATTGGAACCAGGTGTGATGTGAAACAAGGACATGAGGGGAAACAGAGGGTTCATTAAATACACAACATGTGATTGATGGGATTGGAACCAGGTGTGATGTGAAACAAGGACATGAGGGGAAACAGATTAATTAAATACACAACATGTGATTGATGGAATTGGAACCAGGTGTGATGTGAAACAAGGACATGAGGGGAAACAGATTAATTAAATACACAACATGTGATTGATGGGATTGGAACCAGGTGTGATGTGAAACAAGGACATGAGGGGAAACAGAGGGTTCATTAAATACACAACATGTGATTGATGGGATTGGAACCAGGTGTGATGTGAAACAAGGACATGAGGGGAAACAGATTAATTAAATACACAACATGTGATTGATGGGATTGGAACCAGGTGTGATGTGAAACAAGGACATGAGGGGAAACAGATTAATTAAATACACAACATGTGATTGATGGGATTGGAACCAGGTGTGATGTGAAACAAGGACATGAGGGGAAACAGATTAATTAAATACACAACATGTGATTGATGGAATTGGAACCAGGTGTGATGTGAAACAAGGACATGAGGGGAAACAGATTAATTAAATACACAACATGTGATTGATGGGATTGGAACCAGGTGTGATGTGAAACAAGGACATGAGGGGAAACAGAGGGTTCATTAAATACACAACATGTGATTGATGGGATTGGAACCAGGTGTGATGTGAAACAAGGACATGAGGGGAAACAGATTAATTAAATACACAACATGTGATTGATGGGATTGGAACCAGGTGTGATGTGAAACAAGGACATGAGGGGAAACAGATTAATTAAATACACAACATGTGATTGATGGGATTGGAACCAGGTGTGATGTGAAACAAGGAATGAGGGGAAACAGATTAATTAAATACACAACATGTGATTGATGGGATTGGAACCAGGTGTGATGTGAAACAAGGACATGAGGGGAAACAGATTAATTAAATACACAACATGTGATTGATGGGATTGGAACCAGGTGTGATGTGAAACAAGGATATGAGGGGAAACAGATTAATTAAATACACAACATGTGATTGATGGGATTGGAACCAGGTGTGATGTGAAACAAGGACATGAGGGGAAACAGATTAATTAAATACACAACATGTGATTGATGGGATTGGAACCAGGTGTGATGTGAAACAAGGACATGAGGGGAAACAGATTAATTAAATACACAACATGTGATTGATGGGATTGGAACCAGGTGTGATGTGAAACAAGGACATGAGGGGAAACAGATTAATTAAATACACAACATGTGATTGATGGGATTGGAACCAGGTGTGATGTGAAACAAGGACATGAGGGGAAACAGATGAATTAAATACACAACATGTGATTGATGGAATTGGAACCAGGTGTGATGTGAAACAAGGACATGAGGGGAAACAGATTAATTAAATACACAACATGTGATTGATGGAATTGGAACCAGGTGTGATGTGAAACAAGGATATGAGGGGAAACAGATTAATTAAATACACAACATGTGATTGATGGAATTGGAACCAGGTGTGATGTGAAACAAGGACATGAGGGGAAACAGATTAATTAAATACACAACATGTGATTGATGGGATTGGAACCAGGTGTGATGTGAAACAAGGACATGAGGGGAAACAGATTAATTAAATACACAACATGTGATTGATGGGATTGGAACCAGGTGTGATGTGAAACAAGGACATGAGGGGAAACAGATTAATTAAATACACAACATGTGATTGATGGGATTGGAACCAGGTGTGATGTGAGACAAGGACATGAGGGGAAACAGATTAATTAAATACACAACATGTGATTGATGGGATTGGAACCAGGTGTGATGTGAAACAAGGACATGAGGGGAAACAGAGGGTTCATTAAATACACAACATGTGATTGATGGGATTGGAACCAGGTGTGATGTGAAACAAGGACATGAGGGGAAACAGATTAATTAAATACACAACATGTGATTGATGGGATTGGAACCAGGTGTGATGTGAAACAAGGACATGAGGGGAAACAGATTAATTAAATACACAACATGTGATTGATGGAATTGGAACCAGGTGTGATGTGAGACAAGGACATGAGGGGAAACAGAGGGTTAATTAAATACACAACATGTGATTGATGGAATTGGAACCAGGTGTGATGTGAAACAAGGACATGAGGGGAAACAGATTAATTAAATACACAACATGTGATTGATGGGATTGGAACCAGGTGTGATGTGAAACAAGGACATGAGGGGAAACAGATTAATTAAATACACAACATGTGATTGATGGGATTGGAACCAGGTGTGATGTGAAACAAGGACATGAGGGGAAACAGATTAATTAAATACACAACATGTGATTGATGGAATTGGAACCAGGTGTGATGTGAAACAAGGACATGAGGGGAAACAGATTAATTAAATACACAACATGTGATTGATGGAATTGGAACCAGGTGTGATGTGAAACAAGGACATGAGGGGAAACAGAGGGTTCATTAAATACACAACATGTGATTGATGGGATTGGAACCAGGTGTGATGTGAAACAAGGACATGAGGGGAAACAGATTAATTAAATACACAACATGTGATTGATGGAATTGGAACCAGGTGTGATGTGAAACAAGGACATGAGGGGAAACAGATTAATTAAATACACAACATGTGATTGATGGGATTGGAACCAGGTGTGATGTGAAACAAGGACATGAGGGGAAACAGATTAATTAAATACACAACATGTGATTGATGGGATTGGAACCAGGTGTGATGTGAAACAAGGACATGAGGGGAAACAGATTAATTAAATACACAACATGTGATTGATGGGATTGGAACCAGGTGTGATGTGAAACAAGGACATGAGGGGAAACAGATTAATTAAATACACAACATGTGATTGATGGGATTGGAACCAGGTGTGATGTGAAACAAGGACATGAGGGGAAACAGATTAATTAAATACACAACATGTGATTGATGGAATTGGAACCAGGTGTGATGTGAAACAAGGACATGAGGGGAAACAGATTAATTAAATACACAACATGTGATTGATGGAATTGGAACCAGGTGTGATGTGAAACAAGGATATGAGGGGAAACAGATTAATTAAATACACAACATGTGATTGATGGGATTGGAACCAGGTGTGATGTGAAACAAGGACATGAGGGGAAACAGATTAATTAAATACACAACATGTGATTGATGGGATTGGAACCAGGTGTGATGTGAAACAAGGACATGAGGGGAAACAGATTAATTAAATACACAACATGTGATTGATGGGATTGGAACCAGGTGTGATGTGAGACAAGGACATGAGGGGAAACAGATTAATTAAATACACAACATGTGATTGATGGGATTGGAACCAGGTGTGATGTGAAACAAGGACATGAGGGGAAACAGAGGGTTCATTAAATACACAACATGTGATTGATGGGATTGGAACCAGGTGTGATGTGAAACAAGGACATGAGGGGAAACAGATTAATTAAATACACAACATGTGATTGATGGGATTGGAACCAGGTGTGATGTGAAACAAGGACATGAGGGGAAACAGATTAATTAAATACACAACATGTGATTGATGGAATTGGAACCAGGTGTGATGTGAGACAAGGACATGAGGGGAAACAGAGGGTTAATTAAATACACAACATGTGATTGATGGAATTGGAACCAGGTGTGATGTGAAACAAGGACATGAGGGGAAACAGATTAATTAAATACACAACATGTGATTGATGGGATTGGAACCAGGTGTGATGTGAAACAAGGACATGAGGGGAAACAGATTAATTAAATACACAACATGTGATTGATGGGATTGGAACCAGGTGTGATGTGAAACAAGGACATGAGGGGAAACAGATTAATTAAATACACAACATGTGATTGATGGAATTGGAACCAGGTGTGATGTGAAACAAGGACATGAGGGGAAACAGATTAATTAAATACACAACATGTGATTGATGGAATTGGAACCAGGTGTGATGTGAAACAAGGATATGAGGGGAAACAGATTAATTAAATACACAACATGTGATTGATGGAATTGGAACCAGGTGTGATGTGAAACAAGGACATGAGGGGAAACAGATTAATTAAATACACAACATGTGATTGATGGGATTGGAACCAGGTGTGATGTGAAACAAGGACATGAGGGGAAACAGATTAATTAAATACACAACATGTGATTGATGGGATTGGAACCAGGTGTGATGTGAAACAAGGACATGAGGGGAAACAGATTAATTAAATACACAACATGTGATTGATGGGATTGGAACCAGGTGTGATGTGAAACAAGGACATGAGGGGAAACAGATTAATTAAATACACAACATGTGATTGATGGGATTGGAACCAGGTGTGATGTGAGACAAGGACATGAGGGGAAACAGATTAATTAAATACACAACATGTGATTGATGGGATTGGAACCAGGTGTGATGTGAAACAAGGACATGAGGGGAAACAGAGGGTTCATTAAATACACAACATGTGATTGATGGGATTGGAACCAGGTGTGATGTGAAACAAGGACATGAGGGGAAACAGATTAATTAAATACACAACATGTGATTGATGGGATTGGAACCAGGTGTGATGTGAAACAAGGACATGAGGGGAAACAGATTAATTAAATACACAACATGTGATTGATGGAATTGGAACCAGGTGTGATGTGAGACAAGGACATGAGGGGAAACAGAGGGTTAATTAAATACACAACATGTGATTGATGGAATTGGAACCAGGTGTGATGTGAAACAAGGACATGAGGGGAAACAGATTAATTAAATACACAACATGTGATTGATGGAATTGGAACCAGGTGTGATGTGAAACAAGGACATGAGGGGAAACAGAGGGTTCATTAAATACACAACATGTGATTGATGGGATTGGAACCAGGTGTGATGTGAAACAAGGACATGAGGGGAAACAGAGGGTTCATTAAATACACAACATGTGATTGATGGGATTGGAACCAGGTGTGATGTGAAACAAGGATATGAGGGGAAACAGATTAATTAAATACACAACATGTGATTGATGGGATTGGAACCAGGTGTGATGTGAAACAAGGACATGAGGGGAAACAGATTAATTAAATACACAACATGTGATTGATGGAATTGGAACCAGGTGTGATGTGAAACAAGGATATGAGGGGAAACAGATTAATTAAATACACAACATGTGATTGATGGGATTGGAACCAGGTGTGATGTGAAACAAGGACATGAGGGGAAACAGATTAATTAAATACACAACATGTGATTGATGGAATTGGAACCAGGTGTGATGTGAGACAAGGACATGAGGGGAAACAGATTAATTAAATACACAACATGTGATTGATGGGATTGGAACCAGGTGTGATGTGAAACAAGGACATGAGGGGAAACAGATTAATTAAATACACAACATGTGATTGATGGGATTGGAACCAGGTGTGATGTGAAACAAGGACATGAGGGGAAACAGATTAATTAAATACACAACATGTGATTGATGGGATTGGAACCAGGTGTGATGTGAAACAAGGACATGAGGGGAAACAGATTAATTAAATACACAACATGTGATTGATGGGATTGGAACCAGGTGTGATGTGAAACAAGGACATGAGGGGAAACAGAGGGTTCATTAAATACACAACATGTGATTGATGGGATTGGAACCAGGTGTGATGTGAAACAAGGATATGAGGGGAAACAGAGGGTTAATTAAATACACAACATGTGATTGATGGAATTGGAACCAGGTGTGATGTGAAACAAGGACATGAGGGGAAACAGATTAATTAAATACACAACATGTGATTGATGGGATTGGAACCAGGTGTGATGTGAAACAAGGACATGAGGGGAAACAGAGGGTTAATTAAATACACAACATGTGATTGATGGGATTGGAACCAGGTGTGATGTGAAACAAGGACATGAGGGGAAACAGATTAATTAAATACACAACATGTGATTGATGGAATTGGAACCAGGTGTGATGTGAAACAAGGACATGAGGGGAAACAGAGGGTTCATTAAATACACAACATGTGATTGATGGGATTGGAACCAGGTGTGATGTGAAACAAGGACATGAGGGGAAACAGATTAATTAAATACACAACATGTGATTGATGGAATTGGAACCAGGTGTGATGTGAAACAAGGACATGAGGGGAAACAGATTAATTAAATACACAACATGTGATTGATGGGATTGGAACCAGGTGTGATGTGAAACAAGGATATGAGGGGAAACAGATTAATTAAATACACAACATGTGATTGATGGGATTGGAACCAGGTGTGATGTGAAACAAGGATATGAGGGGAAACAGATTAATTAAATACACAACATGTGATTGATGGGATTGGAACCAGGTGTGATGTGAAACAAGGACATGAGGGGAAACAGATTAATTAAATACACAACATGTGATTGATGGGATTGGAACCAGGTGTGATGTGAAACAAGGACATGAGGGGAAACAGAGGGTTCATTAAATACACAACATGTGATTGATGGGATTGGAACCAGGTGTGATGTGAAACAAGGACATGAGGGGAAACAGATTAATTAAATACACAACATGTGATTGATGGAATTGGAACCAGGTGTGATGTGAAACAAGGACATGAGGGGAAACAGAGGGTTCATTAAATACACAACATGTGATTGATGGGATTGGAACCAGGTGTGATGTGAAACAAGGACATGAGGGGAAACAGAGGGTTCATTAAATACACAACATGTGATTGATGGAATTGGAACCAGGTGTGATGTGAAACAAGGACATGAGGGGAAACAGATTAATTAAATACACAACATGTGATTGATGGGATTGGAACCAGGTGTGATGTGAAACAAGGACATGAGGGGAAACAGATTAATTAAATACACAACATGTGATTGATGGGATTGGAACCAGGTGTGATGTGAAACAAGGACATGAGGGGAAACAGATTAATTAAATACACAACATGTGATTGATGGGATTGGAACCAGGTGTGATGTGAAACAAGGACATGAGGGGAAACAGAGGGTTAATTAAATACACAACATGTGATTGATGGAATTGGAACCAGGTGTGATGTGAAACAAGGACATGAGGGGAAACAGATTAATTAAATACACAACATGTGATTGATGGGATTGGAACCAGGTGTGATGTGAAACAAGGACATGAGGGGAAACAGAGGGTTCATTAAATACACAACATGTGATTGATGGAATTGGAACCAGGTGTGATGTGAAACAAGGACATGAGGGGAAACAGATTAATTAAATACACAACATGTGATTGATGGGATTGGAACCAGGTGTGATGTGAAACAAGGACATGAGGGGAAACAGAGGGTTCATTAAATACACAACATGTGATTGATGGAATTGGAACCAGGTGTGATGTGAAACAAGGACATGAGGGGAAACAGATTAATTAAATACACAACATGTGATTGATGGGATTGGAACCAGGTGTGATGTGAAACAAGGACATGAGGGGAAACAGAGGGTTCATTAAATACACAACATGTGATTGATGGAATTGGAACCAGGTGTGATGTGAAACAAGGACATGAGGGGAAACAGATTAATTAAATACACAACATGTGATTGATGGGATTGGAACCAGGTGTGATGTGAAACAAGGATATGAGGGGAAACAGAGGGTTCATTAAATACACAACATGTGATTGATGGAATTGGAACCAGGTGTGATGTGAAACAAGGACATGAGGGGAAACAGATTAATTAAATACACAACATGTGATTGATGGGATTGGAACCAGGTGTGATGTGAAACAAGGATATGAGGGGAAACAGAGGGTTCATTAAATACACAACATGTGATTGATGGGATTGGAACCAGGTGTGATGTGAAACAAGGACATGAGGGGAAACAGATTAATTAAATACACAACATGTGATTGATGGAATTGGAACCAGGTGTGATGTGAAACAAGGACATGAGGGGAAACAGATTAATTAAATACACAACATGTGATTGATGGGATTGGAACCAGGTGTGATGTGAAACAAGGACATGAGGGGAAACAGATTAATTAAATACACAACATGTGATTGATGGGATTGGAACCAGGTGTGATGTGAAACAAGGACATGAGGGGAAACAGATTAATTAAATACACAACATGTGATTGATGGGATTGGAACCAGGTGTGATGTGAAACAAGGACATGAGGGGAAACAGATTAATTAAATACACAACATGTGATTGATGGGATTGGAACCAGGTGTGATGTGAGACAAGGACATGAGGGGAAACAGAGGGTTAATTAAATACACAACATGTGATTGATGGAATTGGAACCAGGTATGATGTGAAACAAGGACATGAGGGGAAACAGATTAATTAAATACACAACATGTGATTGATGGAATTGGAACCAGGTGTGATGTGAAACAAGGACATGAGGGGAAACAGAGGGTTCATTAAATACACAACATGTGATTGATGGGATTGGAACCAGGTGTGATGTGAAACAAGGACATGAGGGGAAACAGATTAATTAAATACACAACATGTGATTGATGGAATTGGAACCAGGTGTGATGTGAGACAAGGACATGAGGGGAAACAGAGGGTTCATTAAATACACAACATGTGATTGATGGAATTGGAACCAGGTGTGATGTGAAACAAGGACATGAGGGGAAACAGAGGGACCATTAAATACACAACATGTGATTGATGGAATTGGAACCAGGTGTGATGTGAAACAAGGACATGAGGGGAAACAGATTAATTAAATACACAACATGTGATTGATGGGATTGGAACCAGGTGTGATGTGAAACAAGGACATGAGGGGAAACAGAGGGTTCATTAAATACACAACATGTGATTGATGGGATTGGAACCAGGTGTGATGTGAAACAAGGACATGAGGGGAAACAGATTAATTAAATACACAACATGTGATTGATGGGATTGGAACCAGGTGTGATGTGAAACAAGGACATGCGGGGAAACAGAGGGTTCATTAAATACACAACATGTGATTGATGGAATTGGAACCAGGTGTGATGTGAAACAAGGACATGAGGGGAAACAGAGGGTTCATTAAATACACAACATGTGATTGATGGGATTGGAACCAGGTGTGATGTGAAACAAGGACATGAGGGGAAACAGAGGGTTAATTAAATACACAACATGTGATTGATGGGATTGGAACCAGGTGTGATGTGAAACAAGGACATGAGGGGAAACAGATTAATTAAATACACAACATGTGATTGATGGGATTGGAACCAGGTGTGATGTGAAACAAGGACATGAGGGGAAACAGAGGGTTAATTAAATACACAACATGTGATTGATGGAATTGGAACCAGGTGTGATGTGAAACAAGGACATGAGGGGAAACAGAGGGTTCATTAAATACACAACATGTGATTGATGGAATTGGAACCAGGTGTGATGTGAAACAAGGACATGAGGGGAAACAGAGGATTCATTAAATACACAACATGTGATTGATGGGATTGGAACCAGGTGTGATGTGAAACAAGGACATGAGGGGAAACAGAGGGTTCATTAAATACACAACATGTGATTGATGGAATTGGAACCAGGTGTGATGTGAAACAAGGACATGAGGGGAAACAGAGGGTTCATTAAATACACAACATGTGATTGATGGAATTGGAACCAGGTGTGATGTGAAACAAGGACATGAGGGGAAACAGAGGGTTCATTAAATACACAACATGTGATTGATGGAATTGGAACCAGGTGTGATGTGAAACAAGGACATGAGGGGAAACAGATTAATTAAATACACAACATGTGATTGATGGGATTGGAACCAGGTGTGATGTGAAACAAGGACATGAGGGGAAACAGAGGGTTCATTAAATACACAACATGTGATTGATGGGATTGGAACCAGGTGTGATGTGAAACAAGGACATGAGGGGAAACAGATTAATTAAATACACAACATGTGATTGATGGAATTGGAACCAGGTGTGATGTGAAACAAGGACATGAGGGGAAACAGAGGGTTCATTAAATACACAACATGTGATTGATGGGATTGGAACCAGGTGTGATGTGAAACAAGGACATGAGGGGAAACAGAGGGTTCATTAAATACACAACATGTGATTGATGGAATTGGAACCAGGTGTGATGTGAGACAAGGACATGAGGGGAAACAGAGGGTTCATTAAATACACAACATGTGATTGATGGAATTGGAACCAGGTGTGATGTGAAACAAGGACATGAGGGGAAACAGAGGGTTAATTAAATACACAACATGTGATTGATGGAATTGGAACCAGGTGTGATGTGAAACAAGGACATGAGGGGAAACAGAGGGTTCATTAAATACACAACATGTGATTGATGGAATTGGAACCAGGTGTGATGTGAAACAAGGACATGAGGGGAAACAGAGGGTTCATTAAATACACAACATGTGATTGATGGAATTGGAACCAGGTGTGATGTGAAACAAGGACATGAGGGGAAACAGATTAATTAAATACACAACATGTGATTGATGGGATTGGAACCAGGTGTGATGTGAAACAAGGACATGAGGGGAAACAGAGGGTTCATTAAATACACAACATGTGATTGATGGAATTGGAACCAGGTGTGATGTGAAACAAGGACATGAGGGGAAACAGAGGGTTCATTAAATACACAACATGTGATTGATGGAATTGGAACCAGGTGTGATGTGAAACAAGGACATGAGGGGAAACAGAGGGTTCATTAAATACACAACATGTGATTGATGGAATTGGAACCAGGTGTAATGTGAAACAAGGACATGAGGGGAAACAGAGGGTTCATTAAATACACAACATGTGATCGATGGAATTGGAACCAGGTGTGATGTGAAACAAGGACATGAGGGGAAACAGAGGGTTCATTAAATACACAACATGTGATCGATGTAATTGGAACCAGGTGTGATGTGAAACAAGGACATGAGGGGAAACAGAGGGTTCATTAAATACACAACATGTGATTGATGGAATTGGAACCAGGTGTGATGTGAAACAAGGACATGAGGGGAAACAGAGGGTTCATTAAATACACAACATGTGATTGATGGAATTGGAACCAGGTGTGATGTGAAACAAGGACATGAGGGGAAACAGATTAATTAAATACACAACATGTGATTGATGGGATTGGAACCAGGTGTGATGTGAAACAAGGACATGAGGGGAAACAGAGGGTTCATTAAATACACAACATGTGATTGATGGGATTGGAACCAGGTGTGATGTGAAACAAGGACATGAGGGGAAACAGATTAATTAAATACACAACATGTGATTGATGGAATTGGAACCAGGTGTGATGTGAAACAAGGACATGAGGGGAAACAGAGGGTTCATTAAATACACAACATGTGATTGATGGGATTGGAACCAGGTGTGATGTGAAACAAGGACATGAGGGGAAACAGAGGGTTCATTAAATACACAACATGTGATTGATGGAATTGGAACCAGGTGTGATGTGAGACAAGGACATGAGGGGAAACAGAGGGTTCATTAAATACACAACATGTGATTGATGGAATTGGAACCAGGTGTGATGTGAAACAAGGACATGAGGGGAAACAGAGGGTTAATTAAATACACAACATGTGATTGATGGAATTGGAACCAGGTGTGATGTGAAACAAGGACATGAGGGGAAACAGAGGGTTCATTAAATACACAACATGTGATTGATGGAATTGGAACCAGGTGTGATGTGAAACAAGGACATGAGGGGAAACAGAGGGTTCATTAAATACACAACATGTGATTGATGGAATTGGAACCAGGTGTGATGTGAAACAAGGACATGAGGGGAAACAGAGGGTTCATTAAATACACAACATGTGATTGATGGGATTGGAACCAGGTGTGATGTGAAACAAGGACATGAGGGGAAACAGAGGGTTCATTAAATACACAACATGTGATTGATGGAATTGGAACCAGGTGTGATGTGAAACAAGGACATGAGGGGAAACAGAGGGTTCATTAAATACACAACATGTGATTGATGGAATTGGAACCAGGTGTGATGTGAAACAAGGACATGAGGGGAAACAGAGGGTTCATTAAATACACAACATGTGATTGATGAAAATTGGAACCAGGTGTGATGTTAAACAAGGACATGAGGGGAAACAGAGGGTTCATTAAATCCACAACATGTGATTGATGGAATTGGAACCAGGTGTGATGTGAAACAAGGACATGAGGGGAAACAGAGGGTTCATTAAATACACAATATGTGATTGATGGGATTGGAACCAGGTGTGATGTGAAACAAGGACATGAGGGGAAACAGAGGGTTCATTAAATACACAACATGTGATTGATGGAATTGGAACCAGGTGTGATGTGAAACAAGGACATGAGGGGAAACAGAGGGTTCATTAAATACACAACATGTGATTGATGGAATTGGAACCAGGTGTGATGTGAAACAAGGACATGAGGGGAAACAGAGGGTTCATTAAATACACAACATGTGATCGATGGAATTGGAACCAGGTGTGATGTGAAACAAGGACATGAGGGGAAACAGAGGGTTCATTAAATACACAACATGTGATTGATGGAATTGGAACCAGGTGTGATGTGAGACAAGGACATGAGGGGAAACAGAGGGTTAATTAAATACACAACATGTGATTGATGGAATTGGAACCAGGTGTGATGTGAAACAAGGACATGAGGGGAAACAGAGGGTTCATTAAATACACAACATGTGATTGATGGAATTGGAACCAGGTGTGATGTGAAACAAGGACATAATGGGAAACAGAGGGTTAATTAAATACACAACATGTGATTGATGGAATTGGAACCAGGTGTGATGTGAAACAAGGACATGAGGGGAAACAGAGGGTTCATTAAATACACAACATGTGATTGATGGAATTGGAACCAGGTGTGATGTGAAACAAGGACATGAGGGGAAACAGAGGGTTCATTAAATACACAACATGTGATTGATGGAATTGGAACCAGGTGTGATGTGAAACAAGGACATGAGGGGAAACAGAGGGTTCATTAAATACACAACATGTGATTGATGGAATTGGAACCAGGTGTGATGTGAAACAAGGACATGAGGGGAAACAGAGGGTTCATTAAATACACAACATGTCATCGATGGAATTGGAACCAGGTGTGATGTGAAACAAGGCAAAACCAATGGAAAATGAAAAACGGATCAGTGATCGCTAGAAGATCGGTGACGTCGACCGCCGAACACTGCCCGAACAAGGAGAGGGACCGACTTCGGCGGAAGTCGAGAGAGAGAGCGACAGAGTGAGGGCGACAGAGAGCGACAGAGAGAGAGAGAGAGAGAGAGACAGAGAGAGAGAGATTTTTCCTCCTGGAGTTTAGGACCCTGGCTGCCGGCTCGGGATGGAACGACAAGGCCCTGATCGACCATTACCGCTGCAGTCTGCGCGAGGACGTCCGTAGGGAGCTGGCCTGCAGAGACACCACCCTCACGTTTGACCAGCTGGTGGACCTGTCCATCACCGCGGACGTTCATATCGGTGTCTGGTTGTTCCATCCTCCCGCACATCCTCTCCGATACCCATGGAGCTGGGTGGGGCGGTCCGGAGGGGTTTCCATCTGAGGCCGCAGACTGCGGGTCGGTGCCAGGTTGGTTCCTCTGGGGATCGAGGCAACAGGCAGGGCACTCTGGCGTCACCCCAGGTGAGCCGGTACCATTCTCACCCAGAGCTCTCTGTTGCACATATGTTTGGGTATGTCAAGGCGCTCGGCGATTCAGGCGAGGCTGGGAATTTTATTGATAGAGCGTTAGCCCATAGTTTAGGGATCCCCATTGTTCTCTTGGCTGTGCCCTTCCCCGTTCAGGTCTTAGATAGTCGACCATTAGGGTCAGGGTTGTGCGTTAAATCTCCTGGTAGACCTGGCACTTCTCAGTAGTCACATGTATACCCTGTCGCAAGCGGAGACGGAGGCTGGATACATATGTCTCTGAATCCCTGCGTCAGGGGTACATTCGGTCCTCCACTTCACCCGCCTCCTCAAGTTTATTTTTCGTGAAGAAGGAGGGAGGTCTGCGCCCGTGTATTGACTATCGGGGTTTGAATCAGATCACTGTGAGGTATAGTTACCCGCTACCGCTCATAGCCTCATAGCCACAGCGATTGAGTCAATGCACAGGGCGCGCTTCTTCACCAAACTAGATCTCAGGAGCGCTTACAACCTGGTGTGTATCCGGGAGGGTGAAGATTGAAAGACGGCTTTCAGTACCACCTCAGGGCACTATGAGTACCTCGTCATGCCGTAAGGGTTGATGAATGCGTCATCAGTCTTCCAAGCCTTTGTAGACTAGATTTTCAGGGACCTGCACAGGCATGGTGTAGTGGTGTATATCGATGACATTCTGATGTACTCTGCTGCACGTGCCGAGCATGTGTCCCTGGTGCGCAGGGTGCTTGGTCGCCTGTTGGAGCATGACCTGTACGTCAAGGCTGAGAAATGCCTGTTCTTTCAACAGTCCGTCTCCTTCTAGGGTATCCTAGGGTATTGCGTTTCAACCTCAGTGGTGGAGATGGAGAGTGACCGCATCTCAGCCGTACGTAATTGGCCGACTCCCACCACGGTAAAGGAGGTGCAGCGGTTCTTAGGGTTTGCCAACTACCGGAGGTTTATCTGGGGTTTTGGTCAGGTAGCGGCTCCCATTACCTCACTGCTGAAGGGGGCCGGTGCGCAGTGGACCGCTGAGGCGGACAGGGCTTTTAGTCCCGAGGGCTCTGTTTACCTCGGCTCCCGTGTTGGCTCATCCGGATCCCTCTTTGGCGTTCATAGTGGAGGTGGACGCGTCCGAGGCTGGATAGGAGCTGTGCTCTCTCAGCGCTCGGGTACACCACCGAAGCTCCGCCCCTGTCCCTTCTTCTTGAAGAAGCTCAGCTCGGCGGAGCAAAACTATGACGTGGGGGACCAGGAGCTGTTGGCTGTTGTCAAGTTCATCAAGGCCTTGAAGGCGTGGAGACATTGGCTTGAGGGGCTAGACACCCTTTTCTCATCTGGTCTGACCACCGCAATCTGGAGTACATCCGGGCAGCGAGGAGACTGAACCCTCGCCAGGCAAGGTGGGCCATGTTTTTCACCCATTTTGTGTTTACCCTTTCCTACAGACCAGGCTCCCAGAACGTGAAGGTAGAAGCATTGTCCCAGCTGTATGACACAGAGGAGCGGTCCATGGATCCCACTCCCATACTCCTGCCTGGTGTCGCCGGTAGTGTGGGAGCTCTAGCTTACGTGCAGAGCCCGCCCCCGTCCAGTGTCCCGCTGGGCGTCTGTACCTCCCGTCTGCTGTTCATGACCGGTTGATCTATTGGGCTCACACATCACCCTCCTCTGGTCATCCTGAGAT